>NC_086449.1:719353624-719653624 GCF_028390025.1 Pseudophryne corroboree | reverse complement strand
CAGGGTTTAATGCACTGCATCTCCTTATGGTGATGTTTACGGGGGCCATTAGTGCCAATTCCCATCTTGTAAACCGCGCTGATGAGACGTGCCTGGTTTGGGCAGAATTTAGCAAGGCTGACACTGCATGTGGTGTATGAATTGTGAGGTTGTGACCTAGCACTACATCTTCGCTTTTCGTTACTAGCAATGCTATCGCAGCAACGCTTCGCAAGCATGTGGGGAGGGATCGCGCTACCGTGTCTAGCTGAGCGCTGTAGTATGCTACTGGCCTGCTGGCATCACCGTGCTTTTGGGTTAAGACGCCTGCCGCGCAACCAGCACTTTCTGTTCCGTACAGCTCAAAGGGTTTCCCATAGTCTGGCATACCTAATGCTGGTGCCTGCGTTAGGCACTGTTTAAGTCTCTTAAATGCCATCTCGGACTCGTCTGTATGCGAAATCCTCCGATCAGGTTTGTTTGAGGAAACCATCTCCTGCAAAGGTAACGCTAGAATGGAAAACCCTGGGATCCAGTTACGGCAATACCCACACATTCCTAAAAATGTTCTGATCTGTTGCTGGGTTTGTGGCAGAGTCATGTCTCTAATTGCTTGAATTCTATCAGCGGTCAGGTGTCTCAGTCCTTGTGTTAGACAGTGTCCCAAATATTTTACCTTAGTTTGGCATAATTGCAACTTGTCTTTGGAAACCTTGTGTCCTGTGTCTGAAAGATGAAACAGGAGCTGTTTCGTATCCTTCAGGGATGCTTCCAATGAATCAGAACACAGTAGTAGATCATCCACGTACTGTATTAATACTGATCCACTCTCTGGTTGGAAAGACTGTAAACAATCATGCAAAGCCTGGGAAAATATACTTGGACTGTCTATGAAACCTTGTGGTAATCGAGTCCATGTGTATTGGACTCCTCTGTATGTGAATGCAAACAAATATTGGCTGTCAGGGTGCAAAGGTACCGAAAAGAAAGCGGAGCAGAGGTCAATAACAGTGAAAAATTTCGCAGTGGGAGGGATTTGCATAAGGATGACAGCTGGATTTGGCACTACGGGGAACTGACTCTCAACTATTTTGTTAATCCCCCTTAGATCCTGCACTAGCCGGTAACCCCTCCCCCCACTCTTTTTCACAGGAAGATGGGACTATTGGCAGTGCTGGACGTTCTTACCAGAATGCCCTGTTGTAGCAAGCGCTCTATTACTGGGTAAACTCCTAACTCCACCTCTGGCTTCAGAGGGTACTGTGGGATTTTTGGAGCTATCCTACCATCTTTTACTTGTACAACTACCGGAGATACGTTTGCCATCAATCCAGTGTCTTGTCCGTCTTTAGTCCAAAGTGACTCTGGTATCTGGGATGTCGTTTCTTCTACTTGGGATGGAGTCCTATTTGTCATAATGGTATGTGACATTAATTTTGATGGGGAGTCTAACATGTCTTGCACTTCCTGAGCGTGATTCTCAGGTATGTCCAAGAATACACCTTCAGGAGTACAATAGATGACGCACCCCATTTTACACAATAAGTCTCTTCCCAGGAGATTAGTCGGTGCCGATGCAGCCAGCAAAAAGGAATGCTTGGTATGTAAAGGCCCTACTGTAATCTCGGCTGGTTTGCTAACAGGGTAGTGCTGGACTACTCCCGTTACCCCTATGGCTGGAATTGTCTTACCAGTGGTTCTCATGCCCACTGTCGAATTTATCACTGATTTGGCCGCCCCTGTGTCTACAAGAAAGTTTAATGATTTACCAGCTACATTGATTGCAATTTCAGGTTCACTCCCAAGACTTGCAATCAATTTTACTGGCTGCAGATTACAGGTATGGCCACACCCCTATTGGGTATGGTGACCTCCCTGAATCCCGCTGGCAGCAACTACTTGTGAAGGGGTTAAATGGGAACTGCCAGAGGCTTGCCAGTCTCTGTTCGGGGGGTATCTTTTTGTTTCCCCTGCATGTGGCTCATAACTCCGTTTCTGCGGACCCTGCTCCCAATGTCGTGTGTCGTGTCGTTGTCTAGGGGGTTGATATGAGTTTTGTGAATTTTTCACTCTACAGTCTCGTGCCATGTGTCCCTGTCTATGACAAGAAAAACAAGTTACCACATTTGACTTACCCACAGGGTTTGGTGATTTATACAAAGGCTGCCTTGTGGTCAGGGCCTGTATACTTACGGCCATTAACTTATCACCTTGTGACTCCCTGTGTCGGGTGATATTCCGGTCGTGATCAATAGCAGCCTCTCTCAAAGTAGCCACCGACAGACCTCGCCAACATGGTTGCGTGGTCTGTACCCTTGTCTTTAATGTCTCTTTTAAACCATCCATTAGTACAGATACTGCTACTTCTCGATGGTTTATGTTTGTTTTAATGTCCTCTATACCTGTGTATTTTGCCATTTCTAGTAATACCCTGTGAAAATATTCTGCAGCAGTTTCTGACTCTTTCTGTCTAATGGAGAAAATCTTGTTCCACTTAACTACCGCTGGAAAATACTCCTTTAACTGTAAACTTATTCTTTTTACGTTATCTTTGTTGTACACATCTGTAAGAGGTACATCCTGATCTAATCCACAGTCAGCTAAAAATTGAGCTGCGTCGACATTGGAGGGTAAACATGCCCTCAGCAATACCTGCCAGTCTTTGTTATTGGGCTCTAAAGTGTTCCCTAGGTCTCTGATGTATTTCTGGCTAGCAACTAAATCTTTTCTAGGGTCAGGGAATTCAGACACTATGGTTCTTAATTCCATTCGGGAAAATGGGCTGTACATGGCAATGTTCCTAACAGGTGTGATTCCTGTCGTGTCAGTTTTCCCATTTGGCACTGCTATTACCCTAACAGGATTAAGTTTACTAACATCACTCTGTGTAGGTTCTACAGCCTGTGGTGAAATGGTTTCAGCGTAGTGTATGGTGCCGTACTTACCTGTAGATACGACCTCACCTATCCCTCCGCTAGGGGCTTTTGTTACTAATCTCGTGGGTGGAGCCGTGCCTACTGTTGTCTCTGCTATGGTGGCTTCTAGAGAGAGCGCCGATATTGTTGCCGATTCGTCCTCTTGATCACACTCCTGGGGAAAGTTCAAAACAGGATACAACTTGCACGGGTTAATACTTGCATTTGTTAACTTATTAACATTTACACAGTTGCTAAGTGTTTGTTTGTTACACCCTAATGCGTCATTCTCCGCAACCAATTTCTCTCCTGATATGTATGGTGGCGGCGGGGCCGTCGCTATCAATTTCTTGATAGGATTAGATCCCGCCGCCAGAGCCAATCCTCTCTGTATTTCACCCTCCTGTTGCCATAACTGCAAATAATCATAATGTTGGATTCGTCTCTTTATTGATTTAATGAGACATATCCTCCTCCTTAAATTTTGCAACACTTCTGGGCTAAAGCTACCTACTCTTGGGAATTTCTCCCCGTCATGCACTGTCATTCTCTCCCATTCATCACATAAAACCTCTGTATGTGAACCATATTTTTCACACATTACGTACCTTGCCGACCCGACTGGTCGGTTTACTGAATCAACCCGAACCGAGGTTGATCGCCCCCTTCCTGAACAATTGGCCCCCATAACTTGCAGGCGTTGCTTTCACCACCTCTGACCTTCAATCAGGGTCTTCAGCGAACCCTTACAAAAACCAAAATGTTCACGATAGGCTGACGGTGGCGGTTTACCGAGTACCCCACTCACTCGCCCACGCCGACCAATACGACCCACACACTGCCTTAGCGCTGGCGTACTCGACCCAGGGCCCCTATGAACCTCTATTTACTGGAACATGCGAGGGATATCCGCAGAACACTTACTCTTTCCAGTAACTATTGGTTGTTGGACAATTCCTGAGTGACCAGCGAACTTCCCTTCAAAAAATAAAAAATTACACAAATCACATCAGAGTGTACAAATAGTTTTATGACCGGGTTCGTACACAAATGGTACTGGTCAGGTTAACTAATGTACACAATTACGTGCGGTACAATCGTTCAGCACATAAGCAACTAATCTTATGTGCTGGGCGACCAGTGGAATCGAAAATTTCGGCTGCGAATTCCTTCAGCCAGAGCTTTATTGGCCTATATGGGTTTTGCACCAACCCCCTGGGTTGTGCCCTTTCCTGGACCTCCTGGTCTGTAGTATGACCTCCTGGTCTACTATACTCTACTGCTCAAATTTTATGTTTAACCAGAGATGCCTCCCTAGCCACCATGCACGTCACTTACATGTATGTACCTCTGCGAGAACTCGACTTCTTGTGGTTCAACCTGGAAAATTGTATAAACTTATATATACAAAACACTCACTCACCACATGTACACTTTTGTTTCTATTTCTATTTCTGCGCAGAAATTTTCTTTAGACCAGATGTGTTGTGAATTTGGAGAAGGATCTGTTAATCTAAATTTCGGACACTAAAATAGACTTGCGCTACTTACCACGTTGCCACCTTTCCGCCTGTTGCAATAACACTATCGTGTGATTTGAGTTACGTGGGCGTACCCGGACGCTCCGTTGCGTAATTTACGCTGCGTGCGTCGGCCTTTGAGTTGCGTACGCGAGTCTCACCCTTTGTTAGAGACACGTGTACGCAAAGCAATGTCCACCGTAACACAACTAACACGTTTTATCAATGTAGATGATCCTCGATCGTCTACCGCGCAACACACCAATCTCTCCTTATACCTTAGGTAGAGTTGCGTGTGGGTTTTACACTTTATCCCTTTATATATTACATTTACACTTTAACTATGAAATAGCGACAAATCTCTCTTAGCACGTTTTATCAATTATAAAATGGCAAACAGGAGAGTGATATGCAAATACACGAATGAAAAAGAAATGCAGATATGTGCGTGTGTACGCAAGACAGAAATAAACAGTTTTAAAAGACACTAGCGTGTTGTTCTTACCTCCGGTTCCGGATTCCTTCAGCACCCTTTACTAAGCGAAGCAGACGCTTATCCAAACAGCACTACGAGGAATATGACCTCCCGCCCTTTGCTGCTGGATAATGTCTGCTGAAATTACCTAGCAGAGATATGTGAAGGACAGGACGAGCCGCCAATTGATAAAGCTAAATATTTATCTTATTTAAAACCCTTTGAGAGGCCTAAGAACACTGTACGCTATTGACGTATGGAGTACCGTAAGGGTACGCACGTTGCGTAGCAATCGCTTAGCCGAGGTCGAGACGCTCAAGCGTCACGTTCGCTCACGGCCAAGAGATCACAGGCAGGCACACTATTGGCTGCTGACTAACGTAATGGTTCGCTATAGCGTGGCGGACGCTGTATCGGGAGCGGGCCGCTCGAGCGATACAAACGCTCGCGAGAATACGCTGTTGGTATCGGGCACACTATAGGTGAGCGACTACCTTAATGCTACGCTATCAGCGTAGCGGACGCTCGAGACCACGAGGAGATCACGAGCGGCGCAGACGCTCACAATGTTAAACCTTTAAATCTAAACCATAAACAATGTAATATGCTGTAAAACCTTAGTGTAGAGATAGGGTGTAGATGCAACACAGTGTAACCTTATTAACTTAAAAGCTGTTTGAGCGTCACCGACGCTCTGTGAATACTTAACACTATAAGAAATACACAGATACCTGGGCTTAGGGTCTAACGCCTTATATGAATGTTATACTTGCAAAAAGAATAATACAATACAAGTCACACACTACAATATAACATAAACTAACTAACCAGATAACTACACAGTAAATACAATACAATTACGTTTAAGAGAAAATGAGAGAAAGAGAAGAGAGAGAGAGAAAGATATGGCCCATAATAACAAGAAAGACAATATGATTGCGGAGAAAACTTACGCACAAAGGAAACGATCGCATGCGCCTCTGGACATCCAGCTCCCGATTTTCAGCAATGAGAACCGTTGAAGAGTGAGCTGGATGTGATCGGCTTGTCTATTTATGCCCCACACACAATACAATTCAATGGTCCCTACAATCTCATTGTTCATTGGACACAGGAATTCCTCCTCGCATTATAACAAAAGGTCATAGGTTGATTCATACAGGTGGGTTGTGACGATTTCCAACTGCTCAGGTGGGTGGGAAACTAGGTTTCCCGCCGCATGGATAAGTAAGTGCAAATAATAGTAAATGGACATAAACTTCTTATGTCCATAACTATTCGCACGAGCGATTAATCCGCTTCAAACCAACACCGGAATATTGCTAATTAAATACTCTTCCGATGGATACTAAACACCACTGTATTACTCCTGTCTGACCCTTCGTATCAAACAAAGAGGGATTTCTCTGTCCATGAACATTCTACATTAACCAAACTTTCAGATTCTATCAAAGGGACCATAATCTACAAAATACATTATATGGTGAAAATATGTAACGAAAGAGTCGCCCGCTACGAACACATGAACTCTACCGTAAATGCACATACCGCGCGCCCGCGGGTGCCCGCAACAGCGAGTATGCGCACGCACGGGAGAGCGCACGCATGCGCAGCGCGGACCTGTATGAGGTGCAAATATGGCAGTGTGCATCGTGATATTTTTCTGACTTTGACACAGCATCCACTACGGACTACGAGAAATAGATTTACCGGTGAGTAAAATCTTATTTTCTCTAACGTCCTAGTGGATGCTGGGGACTCCGTAAGGACCATGGGGAATAGACGGGCTCCGCAGGAGACATGGGCACTTTAAGAAAGAATTTGGATTATGGTGTGCTCTGGCTCCTCCCTCTATGTCCCTCCTCCAGACCTCAGTTTGAATCTGTGCCCGGACGAGCTGGGTGCTGTTTAGTGAGCTCTCCTGAGCTTGCTATAAGAGTTATGTGAAAAGGCTTGGGAATCTCCAGATAAAAAACTGCAGATTTCCAAACAGATGCTTATGGCGTATCCTTTCCCGCCAACGGACAGGTTACGCTGGGAATCCTCCCCTAGGGTGGACAAAGCTTTAACACGCTTATCCAAGAGGGTAGCCCTGCCGTCACAGGATACGGCCACCCTAAAAGATGCTGCGGATAGAAAGCAAGAGGGTACCCTGAAGTCCATTTATACACATTCAGGTACCTTACCAAGGCCGGCAATTGCGTCGGCCTGGGTGTGTAGCGCTGTAGCAGCATGGACGGATACCTTATCTGAGGAACTTGATATCTTAGACAAGGATACTATATTAATGACCCTGTGGCATATAAAAGACGCTGTCCTATATATGAGAGATGCTCAAAGAGACATTAGCCTACTGGGCTCTAGAATAAATGCAATGTCGATTTCTGCCAGAAGGGTCCTGTGGACTCTGCAATGGACAGGTGATGCCGACTCAAAAAGGCATATGGAGGTTTTACCTTACAAGGGTGAGGAATTGTTTGGGGAGGGTCTCTCGGACCTGGTCTCCACAGCTACTGCTGGAAAGTCAAATTTTTTGCCATATGTTTCCTCACAACCTAAGAAAGCACCGTATTACCAAATGCAGTCCTTTCAATCACAAAAAGGCAAGAAAGTCCGAGGTGCGTCCTTTCTTGCCAGAGGCAGGGGCAGAGGAAGGAAGCTGCACAACACAGCTAGTTCCCAGGAACAAAAGTCCTCCCCGGCTTCCACTAAATCCACCACATGACGCTGGGGCTCCACAGGCGGAGCTAGGCCCGGGGGCGGGCGCGTCTCCGAAATTTCAGCCACAAGTGGGTTCACTCCCAGGTGGATCCCTGGGCGATAGAGATTGTGTCTCAGGGATACAAGCTGGAATTCGAAGAGATGCCCCCTCACCGATACCTCAAATCGGCCCTGCCAGCTTCCCCCTTAGAGAGGGAAATAGTGTTAGCTGCAATTCACAAATTGTATCTTCAGCAGGTGGTGGTCAAGGTTCCCCTCCTTCAACAAGGAAAGGGTTATTATTTGACCATGTTTGTGGTACCGAAACCGGACGGTTCGGTCAGACCCATATTGAATTTAAAATCCCTGAACGTATACCTGAAAAGGTTCAAGATGGAATCGCTCAGAGCGGTCATCGCAAGCCTGGAAGGGGGGGATTTTATGGTGTCTCTGGACATAAAGGATGCATACCTTCATGTCCCCATTTATCCACCTCATCAGGCGTACCTCAGATTTGTGGTACAGGATTGTCATTACCAATTTCAGACGTTGCCGTTTGGTCTCTCCACGGCACCGAGAATATTTACCAAGGTAATGGCGGAAATGATGGTACTCCTGCGGAAGCAAGGGGTCACAATTATCCCATACTTGGACGATCTCCTCATAAAGGCGAGGTCCAGAGAGCAGTTGCTGATCATCGTAGCACGCTCTCGGGAAGTGTTACAACAGCACGGCTGGATTCTAAATATTCCAAAGTCGCAGTTGATTCCTACGACTCGTCTGCCTTTCCTGGGCATGATTCTGGACACAGACCAGAAGAGGGTTTATCTCCCGATGGAGAAGGCTCAGAAGCTCATGACACTGGTCAGAGACCTATTAAAACCAAAACAGGTGTCAGTGCATCACTGCACGTGAGTCCTGGGAAAGATGGTGGCATCATACGAGGCCATTCCCTTCGGCAGGTTCCATGCGAGGACCTTTCAATGGGATCTGTTGGACAAGTGGTCCGGATCACATCTTCAGATGCATCGGTTGATCACCCTATCCCCCAGGGCCAGGGTGTCTCTCCTGTGGTGGTTGCAGAGTGCTCACCTTCTCGAAGGTCGCAGATTCGGCATTCAGGACTGGGTCCTGGTGACCACGAATGCAAGCCTCCGAGGGTGGGGGGCAGTCACACAGGGAAGAAATTTCCAAGGGCTGTGGTCAAGTCCGGAGACTTGCCTTCACATCAACATCCTGGAACCAAGGGCCATATACAACGCCCTACGTCAAGCGGAGTCCCTGCTTCACGACCAACCGGTTCTGATTCAGTCAGACAACATCACCGCAGTGGCTCATGTAAACCGCCAAGGCGGCACAAGGAGCAGGGTGGCGATGGTAGAAGCCACCAGAATTCTTTGTTGGGCGGAGAATCACGTAAGCGCACTGTCAGCAGTGTTCATTCCGGTAGTGGACAACTGGGAAGCAGACTTCCTCAGCAGGCACGACCTCCACCCGGGAGAGTGGGGACTTCATCAAGAGGTCTTCACGCAGAGTGCAAGTCTGTGGGAACTGCCACAGGTGGACATGATGGCGTCCCGCCTCAACAAAAAGCTACAGAGATATTGCGCCAGGTCAAGAGACCCTCAGGCGATAGCTGTGGACGCACTGGTGACACCGTGGGTGTTCCAGTCGGTCTATGTATTTCCTCCTCTTCCTCTCATACACAGGGTGCTGAGAATCATAAGAAAAAGAGGAGTGAGAACAATACTCATTGTTCCGGATTTGCCAAGAAGGACTTGGTATCCAGATCTGCAAGAGATGCTCACAGAGGACCCGTGGCCTCTGCCTCTAAGACAGGACTTGTTGCAACAGGGGCCCTGTCTGTTCCAAGACTTACCGCGGCTGCGTTTGACGGCATGGCGGTTGAACGCCGGATCCTAGCAGAAAAAGGCATTCCGGATGAAGTTATTCCTACGCTGATAAAGGCTAGGAAGGACGTGACGGCTCAACATTATCACCGTATATGGCCAAAATATGTGGCTTGGTGTGAGGCCAGGAATGCCCCTACGGAGGAATTCCAGCTGGGCCGTTTCCTTCACTTCCTACAGTCGGGAGTGACTTTGGGCCTTAAATTGGGTTCCATTAAGGTTCAGATTTCGGCCTTATCCATTTTCTTTCAAAAAGAACTGGCTTCTCTGCCTGAAGTTCAGACGTTTGTAAAGGGAGTGCTGCATATTCAGCCCCCTTTTGTGCCTCCAGTGGCACCTTGGGATCTTAACGTGGTGTTGAGTTTCCTGAAATCACACTGGTTTGAACCACTCAAAACGGTGGAATTGAAATATCTCACGTGGAAGGTGGTCATGCTATTAGCCGTGGCTTCGGCTAGGCGTGTGTCAGAATTGGCGGCTTTGTCACATAAAAGCCCTTTTCTGGTTTTCCATGCGGATAGAGCAGAATTGCGGACCCGTCCACAATTTCTGCCGAAAGTGGTTTCATCCTTTCATATAAACCAACCTATTGTGGTGCCTGTGGCTACTACTGACTTGGAGGATTCCGAGTCACTGGATGTGGTCAGGGCTTTGAAGGTTTATGTAGCCAGAACGGCTAAGGTCAGGAAAACAGAATCTTTGTTTATCCTGTATGCTTCCAACAAGCTTGGGGCACCTGCTTCAAAGCAAACGATTGCTCGCTGGATCTGTAACACGATTCAGCAGGCTCATTCTGCGGCTGGGTTGCCACTGCCTAAATCAGTTAAGGCCCATTCCACAAGGAAGGTGGGCTCTTCTTGGGCGGCTGCCCGAGGGGTCTCGGCATTACAGCTTTGCCGTGCGGCTACTTGGTCAGGTTCAAACACCTTTGCAAAGTTCTACAAGTTTGATACCCTGGCTGAGGAGGACCTTGTGTTTGCTCATTCTGTGCTGCAGAGTCATCCGCACTCTCCCGCCCGTTTGGGAGCTTTGGTATAATCCCCATGGTCCTTACGGAGTCCCCAGCATCCACTAGGACGTTAGAGAAAATAAGATTTTACTTACCGGTAAATCTATTTCTCGTAGTCCGTAGTGGATGCTGGGCGCCCGTCCCAAGTGCGGACTTCTCCTGCAATGCTTGTATATAGTTATTGCTTAAATAAGGGTTATGTTATAGTTGCATCAGGGTTGATCTGATGCTCTGTTGTTGTTCATACTGTTAACTGGGTAAAGTTATCACAAGTTATACGGTGTGATTGGTGTGGCTGGTATGAGTCTTACCCTGGATTCCCAAAATACTTTCCTTGTACTGTCAGCTCTTCCGGGCACAGTTTCTCTAACTGAGGTCTGGAGGAGGGACATAGAGGGAGGAGCCAGAGCACACCAGAATCCAAATTCTTTCTTAAAGTGCCCATGTCTCCTGCGGAGCCCGTCTATTCCCCATGGTCCTTACGGAGTCCCCAGCATCCACTACAGACTACGAGAAATAGATTTACCGGTAAGTAAAATCTTATATATAATATAATATAATTAGTGTATAAAGTACTGCTTTCCGTTTGTGCATACATTGCAGAAGCTTTGGTTACACACATTTGCAGTTATGTGATAAGCCACGCACCACGTCCTCGTGCATCTGCTAAGTGTGGTCCTAACTCTAAATTAAAACAAGTCCTGTTGAGGGGTGTAGAAGGAGAAAAGACAAATGAAAACCAATGTAATTTGGTTTTAACTACCGGTATCCAGTTAATAGATCTATAGTAAAAATATACACAAAAAATCGGCAGGTTCAAAAGGTTGACATGACAATGGTGACGCACTTATTTTATTTCAACTTTTTTATCATTTACAATCCATGTGGACTACAATTGGGAATAGTATTAAATAAATGAAAAATAACCGCGCTGCAACTGGGATTTATGTGCTTTAGCTTGCTCTGTATTAAAGGGTAAATGGTAAAAATTGTGTAACAAATCGCTTGAGAATATGTATAGTAAATGTGTGTAAGTTGTGACCGTTAAAATGTAAAGAGTAGTGCAATACCTGAAATAAAAATCTAACCCCTTTTTTTATTTCAGGTATTGCACTACTCTACATTTTAACGGTCACAACTTACACACATTTACTATACATATTCTCAAGCGCTTTGTTACACAATTTTTACCAATTGGGAATAGTAACCTGTGCTGAGTGCAGTGGTAGTGGAGCGATATACCTTGCCCGAAGCATGGTGAGCGAACACTAATTTTGTGTTTCCACTAATATGGCTCGGATATGGTGAAAATGGCACATGCACAAAAAATCCTGTCAACCTTTTTGTACCTGTTTCAGGGTTGTAAGTTTTTCCCAGTCGCCCGGAGGCAAGTTGGAGTTTAGTGCCCCCACCCCCCTTATAATAATAAAAAAAAAAAAAAAAAAAAAGGGAAAACAAATATTGAGTATAAACACACAACTTACATAATTACAGTAGGTAGATATCGCTCTCAGCCGGTCTACAGGTATCTGAGCCTGCCGTGAATTGGCGGGTCTCCAACTATGCTGTGCTCCAGTCATCTACAGCATGCAGAATCAGCGTTCACTGGCGGTTCCATCTCCCAGTCCAGTGTCGGCGGGTGCAGTCACTTTGTCACATTTTGTGTGATCTGAATTTTCAAATGGATATTCCAGTACTATAGAACGATATATTTCAATCATTCCCAAACCCGATCCTCAAGACACCCCAACAGTCCAGGTTTTTTGGGATCTCTCTACTGCATAGATGGTATAATCAAACTGACTGAGGTATTAATTTAGTCACCTGTGCCTAAGCATGTATACCCTTAAAGACTGGACTGTTGGGGTGCCTTGAGGACTGCATTTAGAACAACTGATTAAGGGGTTTATTTATGAAGCAGTGAAAAGTGTGGAGAAGTTGCCTATGGCAACCAATCAGCATTGAGGTAACATTTATAATTGGCATACTATACAATTGTATGGGGTAGCTGATTGGTTGCCATGAGCAATTTCTCCACTGGCTCACTTCTCTACACTACAGCTTCATGAATAGACACCTTAGTGACAGGAATAAAAGCATACACACAACACCAAATTGTCACTTTTCAGCCCCATGTGTACAGACCACAGCATTGTGAGCTGCCTCAGACTCTGTTTCAACTTTCTAGTCATACTGAAGTACAAGCATACTGGCTTGTTTAAGCAGATATACAAGGCCAGAGAAATAAGCAGGGTGCTTATTTCTCTGGCCTTGTATATCTGCTCAAACAAGCCAATACCACAGTGATCAATGTCTGTGACGAGCATGTGACGTACCCTTTTAGCAAGGACGGTATAAGATATATAGGATATATAGTGGACACTAAAAGGATATTTTCTTGGCAGGCCAATACTGATGTTTTCCACTAAGATAATTATACCGCCAGATATATATATATGACAAGAATTACTCTCCCACTGCGCTATTTCAAATAAAACACTAAAATTAATTAATTATATGGCTGCCTGTATCCTCTAAGTTCCCTGTTAGGAGGAACTAAATGTGTGAAAATATGAAACGAAATAGAGGAGATGGCGCCAAGGGAGTTATATCAACGCCCTACCTAAAAACGGACCCTTACAGTACTCTCCGGATAAATTACGTCAGATAACAAATACTAACATAAAAATTTATTAAAACAACATATAAACCCGACACAAATGTTCATAAGTATACAGAGTTGATACATTTACATTTGTCGCACAATTTGAACAATCAGTTTGTAGTGATGAGGAAAAAGCGTAGATATATCACTACGATTTCCTCCTCCTCCTTATTGTAGATTCGGAGGTAACATCAGATAATAGATAGATAAATAACCCAACGCGTTTCGTCTTGTTCCAAGACTTCATCAGGGGTAAAATCTACAATTGTAGAATAATAAGTCAAAACAAATACATAGCAATAAGCATCTTACACTCACATATAACATGACATATTGGTATCAAAAGAACATGACATAGCAACATGAGGAGGAAAACAGAATAAATAACATGAAAAAAGAGGAAAAAAGAGAACCAAAAAGCACAGGTTGTGAAAAACATACCTCTTCATTTCAGAACATATTGTCAGCACATAAAAGGTCATTCAAAGATGTATGAACAACATTTCAATATTTCAATGGGACTTGATTGATACAGCGAGGACCATACCTAATTAAAAAACGTTTAATAACCTTTATTAATTAAAGGACACTTTTTGTTCAATTAGGCAGAGATTGAGATTAATCCAATGGAACGGCACATACCTCATATATCATCAGCTTGAGTCTGACATTCAGATATTCGAATATGGGGAAGATTCATATGTGTATAGAATCTAACTGGTTCACAAGCATAAGGAACCTAATAAATTGATTAATTGGGTATTAATTATAAGAACACCTACGAGTTCATAAATAGACCCCTATCTTATTTTGACACCCATAATTATAAAAATTCTGGTATCATTAATGTCTGATCACTAATGAACAGATCTCATGACTAACCCGTGTGGTTTCTATATATGATACAGAACAAAGCCACAGAATTGGCTATAACAAACACCAATGTTACCACTATACAACGATCCTCTACTAAATGATCTGATTATAACCAGCCATTTATTCATATTTGGAAAACCCAGGACTAATTGTATTAACCATCAGTATAGTGAACCCACATGATATGTTTATTAGGGAAACCCATCCTTTATGGACGGTATCACTGATCTATGATCGAATAATTCAAAGAAATTACTCAAAGTGCTACCCACAGGGGGTGTAGTTCATTAGTGCCAATCATTAAAGAAATCTCTATAATATAGCACATACCTCGTCGGTCAGCAGCTTGAACCTGACACTCAGAGACTCAGGAGTGAAGGCAATTCAAATGGGTATAATGTCTAACCAATTTAGAACACGTGGTAGACCTGGTAAATTAATTGGGTTGATATCAATTAGACCATCTATTAAAGTACCAGTATGGTACAAAGAGTTCCCACCCCATGGAGAAACAAATACTCCTTTCACTTAGTAAGGGGAAGATCTATTAACTATAAAAATTATATAAGTGAGTGTATAACTCATACAACTTAGTTTCATATTCATGAATAAATCTGTCATATTTATATAGTGAATATATATATAATTAGTGCATATCATATACTCTTTAAAAAATTACATTTATAAATGATTAGTGGTTAACCAGTCAATAAAATACATATAGTTGGTACAAAGTGTATACTAATAAATGGGACCACTTTCAAAGTTGATAATATACTATTGTAAAAACAAAAACAAAACCTTACCCTCCAGTAGTGCAGTGCTGACAGCCAAGTCTCTGTATAATGAGGCATTGGACCTGATAACCACCCTTTATAAAGGGAAAAGTGATTACATCACTTCCCTTGAAAAGTGATTGGTGCTCTATATATATGTGCTCCATTTACTATATTAGAATTAGATTATATAAATGGAAAGGTACATGATTGGAGTAGTAACGTCACTAATAAACCCTATCAAAGAGACTATCATGTCCAAGCTAGACGAAGAAAAGTCACTGAGGATTATGATAATGAAGTATTCAGACGTGAATATGTTCCTAACTACCGTAATAGACAAGGTGAAAATTACTATACGAGAAGAAATTCCTATCGATCACCTAGACGTAGATATGGGACGAAACCATTATACCAACACCATCAATCCCCTGTGGGTAAACGCCGAAGACCCTCATACAACAATGGATATGAATTTCGTAGGTCTGTATCCCCCAAAGGAAGGACTTTTTTAGGGGAGAAAAAGAGGGGAGATCTACCACATTTTCAAGAACGAGAACATCTACATACCAGGTTGGATTCCCCTCAGGGGGTGAAAAGGCTTCTACACCCAGGAGAAGAGGAACAAGGGGTGGAAGAAAGGTCGCCCATCAAAAAAAGAAGAGCGATCAACTTCCTACGAGAAATGCCCAGTCAAGCATCATCAACCTTACTGAAAAGAAATTATCAGTCCCACAGACATCAGTACTGAATAAAGGTCTAAAATTTGCTCCCAACCAACATGTGGACAAGTTCAACTTATATGTTGATCTCAATAAATATGTCCGTAATTTAACCTTGAAGAGACACTATTTGAAAAACCCAGTGCCGAAATTGGACTTTGAACCAAGAAAAAAACCATTAGTAGCACTACCTTCCAGGTACTACCCGGTGGAATCTAGAGGTAACCATATAGACTTCTTCTTTGACTCAGTCAAAGAAGATTTCAGGAAACTAAAAATCAAGGATGACAGATTTTGTGATAACCTTACTCCACAAGAGAGACTCGCGGTTAAACAACTCAAGAATAATGACGAAATAATCATACAAACTGCAGATAAAGGAGGGGCGGTGGTACTACAAGAGAAGTCGGCATATGTCAAAGAGGCTTTGAGTCAAATTAATGATACTAGGACCTATGAACAGCTTATAGGTGATCCTACCGAAAAGTTTGTAGAGGATCTTTACGATCTTCTACATGCCGCTAAAAACAGAGGTATCCTGTGTAAGGAAGAATTCGAATATCTGTACAATAGGAAACCGAGGATTCCAGTTTTTTACCATCTGCCTAAAGTGCACAAGGGCACGATCCCTCCCCCAAGAAGACCCATAGTGGCAGGGGTTGATTCCTTGACATCCTGTTTGTCACATTATCTGGATTTAAAACTCCAACCATATGTAAAAAAACAACTGTCCTACTTGAAAGACTCCACCGGTCTACTGAATTCACTCAGGGACCTCCAATGGCAATCCACATACCGGTGGGTCACGGTGGATGTACAGGCACTTTATACATCCATCCCCCACGATAAAGGATGTCTAGCAGTGAGTAAGATCCTGATTTTAGACCATAATATGAGAGAGATTTCCTTGTGGATAGTATTAGGTTTGTCCTTAACCATAATTATTTTGAATTTCAAGAAAAATACTATCTACAGAAACAGGGTACGGCGATGGGTACCAAGTTCGCCCCTTCATATGCAAACATCTATATGGACTGTTGGGAAAATGAAATTCTGTATGTGGATGGAGATTTTAGATGTACTAACATCAAATTCTACAAACGATACATCGATGACTTGATCTTCATCTGGGACGGTGAGGTTGAAACCCTGACGAGTTTTATATCTGACATTCAAACTAATCATTATAACCTCAAGTTTACTTACAAACAACACCCTGTAGCCATTGACTACCTGGATGTTCTTTTGAAAATTGAAGATGATGGCTCTTTAAGTACTAAAACCTTTTTCAAGAAAACTGATGCCAATAGTTTCATTCCTTCTGACAGCTGCCACCTTTCCCGGTGGAAAACCGCGGTACCATATTCCCAATTTATACGGATTAGGAAAAACTGCAGCAGTATGGATGCATATTGGGAACAGTCATCATCATTAGTTCTTCAGTTCATAGATAGGGGTTACAGTGAAAAGACTCTACGAATAGACCAAGCCTGTGCTTCCGAAATTGACAGGAATAGCCTCTTTATGACGAGAGATCGTATACAGGATGGACACCGGGGAGAGAGACCATTTGTAACACAGTTCAATCAAGAAAACAGAACTATCAAACGTATTATGAATAAACACTGGCACCTTTTACTTAAAGATCCAGTTTTAGGGCCTCATCTACCCAGTAGACCAAGTATTGTCTTTAGGAGATCTAAGAACCTTAAAAGTATCCTTGCTCCTAGTCAATTACAGACAGAACATCGGAAAAAATATGATAATTCCAACCAACACCTACTCATGAAGAGAGCAGGGCTGTTTCCCTGCAATAAGTGCAATTGTTGCCGCTTCATCGACAAAAAGAGTTTCTGCTGGAAAGATGAGACTAAAAGGGTTTTTAGACTAAAGTCCATTGTTACGTGCAATACCAATTACGTCATCTATAAGATAGATTGCAGTTGCAAACTCTCTTATATTGGTAAAACAAAGGTGTCTCAAAATTAGAATACAGGAACACTTACGAAACATCAAGAATAAGGTCCAGAATCATAGCCTCCCCAGGCACTTCCAGGAAAAACATAGGTCCGAAATTCAGGGCTTAACATTTAATGTGGTGGAACATGTACCCGAAGATAAGAGGGGAGGAGATAGGGACCTCCAGCTTGCTCGAAGGGAATCTTTCTGGATTTATACTTTAAATACTCTCATACCGAAAGGGTTGAATGAGAATATCGATATGATAGCATTCCTTTGATGTAGATAAAGTGTATCTAGTGTGTAGAGATGGAGATATTGTCAGTGTAGTTAATGGCCAGTACTGAATTTTCATACTAATGTAACATAGTTTCATTATATATCATGTGCAAGTAGAGGAATTGAATGTCAGATCTTTAAAAATCATAAGATTTCCCCGGTGTATTTATCATTGGTTATTAAATTTTACCACTTGACATACAGACGTGTACAAGTGGGGCCATTTTCAAGTTGATAACTCTTCATCTCATTCATCATTTTTTTTATACATACATCATGTTTCCAGTATATATACACTCATGTACATGTTTAACCATACAAGGACTTAATTTATTTATATAAAGATCAGACATATTTGTTTATAACTTATTTTCACTTTTATTATATTTATTCATTTCTTCGTTTATTATTTATAATTTTTTCATCAATATTCTTATTTTTAGGTTTATGTTTATTTCTATATATATATTTTTTATTTTTATTGTTATATTTTATATATATATATATATATATATATATATATTTTTTATATTTGTTTATTTTATTATTATTTTTTTATATTTTTTTTATTTAAATAATATTTAATATTTTTTATTTTATTTTTTTAATTTTTTAATTTTTTTTTTATTTCCATTTTTATTTTTACTTTTATTTTATTTATTTTCTTTCATTTATTTATTTATTTATTTATTATCGCTCCAGCGTCATGCAATACGATCAAGGGGAATTACCCACAGGGGATCAGTCTAATATGTAGGACATGAAACTGAGTTAAATGAGATGGGGTGTGTCCAACATCATTCCTGGCATTTAGCCAGGTTTGGTTTCCCTAAATAGTAACCAGAGAGACAGTGAAAAGCTTTATGGGTAATATTAATCAATTAGGTATTTCCTCCTAAGGAGTTATTCTCATAATAATACCGTTAATACACTTAGTTTGATTATTTGAAAATTATAAATCTATGCACTTTTGGTTAAGTAATCTCCATTCTAATATAGTAAATGGAGCACATATATATAGAGCACCAATCACTTTTCAAGGGAAGTGATGTAATCACTTTTCCCTTTATAAAGGGTGGTTATCAGGTCCAATGCCTCATTATACAGAGACTTGGCTGTCAGCACTGCACTACTGGAGGGTAAGGTTTTGTTTTTGTTTTTACAATAGTATATTATCAACTTTGAAAGTGGTCCCATTTATTAGTATACACTTTGTACCAACTATATGTATTTTATTGACTGGTTAACCACTAATCATTTATAAATGTAATTTTTTAAAGAGTATATGATATGCACTAATTATATATATATATATTCAGTATATAAATATGACAGATTTATTCATGAATATGAAACTAAGTTGTATGAGTTATACACTCACTTATATAATTTTTATAGTTAATAGATCTTCCCCTTACTAAGTGAAAGGAGTATTTGTTTCTCCATGGGGTGGGAACTCTTTGTACCATACTGGTACTTTAATAGATGGTCTAATTGATATCAACCCAATTAATTTACCAGGTCTACCACGTGTTCTAAATTGGTTAGACATTATACCCATTTGAATTGCCTTCACTCCTGAGTCTCTGAGTGTCAGGTTCAAGCTGCTGACCGACGAGGTATGTGCTATATTATAGAGATTTCTTTAATGATTGGCACTAATGAACTACACCCCCTGTGGGTAGCACTTTGAGTAATTTCTTTGAATTATTCGATCATAGATCAGTGATACCGTCCATAAAGGATGGGTTTCCCTAATAAACATATCATGTGGGTTCACTATACTGATGGTTAATACAATTAGTCCTGGGTTTTCCAAATATGAATAAATGGCTGGTTATAATCAGATCATTTAGTAGAGGATCGTTGTATAGTGGTAACATTGGTGTTTGTTATAGCCAATTCTGTGGCTTTGTTCTGTATCATATATAGAAACCACACGGGTTAGTCATGAGATCTGTTCATTAGTGATCAGACATTAATGATACCAGAATTTTTATAATTATGGGTGTCAAAATAAGATAGGGGTCTATTTATGAACTCGTAGGTGTTCTTATAATTAATACCCAATTAATCAATTTATTAGGTTCCTTATGCTTGTGAACCAGTTAGATTCTATACACATATGAATCTTCCCCATATTCGAATATCTGAATGTCAGACTCAAGCTGATGATATATGAGGTATGTGCCGTTCCATTGGATTAATCCCAATCTCTGCCTAATTGAACAAAAAGTGTCCTTTAATTAATAAAGGTTATTAAACGTTTTTTAATTAGGTATGGTCCTCGCTGTATCAATCAAGTCCCATTGAAATATTGAAACGTTGTTCATACATCTTTGAATGACCTTTTATGTGCTGACAATATGTTCTGAAATGAAGAGGTATGTTTTTCACAACCTGTGCTTTTTGGTTCTCTTTTTTCCTCTTTTTTCATGTTATTTATTCTGTTTTCCTCCTCATGTTGCTATGTCATGTTCTTTTGATACCAATATGTCATGTTATATGTGAGTGTAAGATGCTTATTGCTATGTATTTGTTTTGACTTATTATTCTACAATTGTAGATTTTACCCCTGATGAAGTCTTGGAACAAGACGAAACGCGTTGGGTTATTTATCTATCTATTATCTGATGTTACCTCCGAATCTACAATAAGGAGAAGGAGGAAATCGTAGTGATATATCTACGCTTTTTCCTCATCACTACAAACTGATTGTTCAAATTGTGCGACAAATGTAAATGTATCAACTCTGTATACTTATGAACATTTGTGTCGGGTTTATATGTTGTTTTAATAAATTTTTATGTTCGTATTTGTTATCTGACGTAATTTATCCGGAGAGTACTGTAAGGGTCCGTTTTTAGGTAGGGCGTTGATATAACTCCCTTGGCGCCATCTCCTCTATTTCGTTTCTCATATATATATATATATATATCTCTGAGACGTGTTCCCAGTTCTCCTAACACAGTCTCGGATGTGTTTCCGGCATTGTGTTTAGTAACACTTTAGTCAAAACACAGCCATTATTACAAAGTTGTGTTATAAGCCTGTATTCTTGTTAAAGAGTATAAATATGGATATAGGGAGCTGTCACATGGGTACTTCTCCAGCTAAGAAATCGCCAACATTCACAGCACCTGACAGGTTGAAGGAAAGGAGGGGATGGTTATCCCATCCCAAATGTTGCCTGCAGCAGCTTCAGACTATAATTGCTCCTGGGTAATCCGGAGGAACCTGAACTTCGTTGGTATCCCGACTCAGGGTCGATGCACATTAGGTCGACACCTATTGGTCGGCATTGAGTGTGTCAACACAGGAAAAAAGTCGACATGAGTTTTTCACAGGTTTTTTTTTTTTACTTTTTCATACTTTACGATCCATGTGGACTACAATTGTGAATGGTAATCTGTGCCGAGCGCAGCAAAGCACCTTGCCCGAAGCATGGCGAGCGGACGCAGTGCACTAACTGGGGCTCCCCGTCACTTTACGAAGAAAACGACACCAAAACCTTTTTCCATGTCGACCCAATGGATGTGTCAACCTATTTCCTGTGTCGACCTAGCCACTGTTGACCATTAGGTGTCGACCTAATGTGTGTCGACCTAGACACTGTCTGTCCTGAGTCCCATACCCCACTTCAACCATCACCACAGGAGTCTCATGCTATATGAAGAGTAATACCGCATTCACATCGCTATACCGGGTCGCACCTGGGACTTGTGCACAGCTCCTTCCCGGGTGCGACCCGGTGGAGACCCCTTTCAGACTGGCGGCACCAACCCGGCAGCCTGGCGCCACCAACCTGCAAATTACCGGGTTGGTGACGTCAGCGGTGATGTGTGCAGAGGCGGCGCCTGGAGATCAGATCATCTTCAAGCACCGCCTTTCCCTCTAACGCCGCATCTGCCTATACTGTGAATGGGTCCCGGGTCACATCGACCCTGCAACCCATTCACAGTGCACCTGACCCGGTAATTAGGGTGGCCAATCCCAGGCCATTTTTTTCAATCCTGGGAATCAGGATTGAAAAATTATCAATCCCGGGATACCCAGGTTTGGCTTGTTTTGTGTAAATTAAATTTTCTCTTACGTCCTAGAGGATGCTGGGGACTCCGTAAGGACCATGGGGGTATAGACGGGCTCCGCAGGAGACATGGGCACTCTAAAGACTTTAGAATGGGTGTGCACTGGCTCCTCCCTCTATGCCCCTCCTCCAGACCTCAGTTAGATCCTGTGCCCAGAGGAGACTGGGTGCACTGCAGGGGAGCTCTCCTGAGTTTCTCTGAAAAAGACTTTTGTTAGGTTTTTTATTTTCAGGGAGCACTGCTGGCAACAGGCTCCCTGCTTCGTGGGACTGAGGGGAGAGAAGCAGCCCTACTTAAATGATAGGCTCTGCTTCTTAGGCTACTGGACACCATTAGCTCCAGAGGGTCGGAACGCAGGTCTCACCCTCACCCTCGCCGTTCGTCCCGGAGCCGTGCCGCCGTCCTCCTCACAGATCCAGAAGGTAGAAGCCGGGTGAGTATTAAGAAGAAAGAAGACTTCAAAGGCGGCAGAAGACTTCAGATCTTACCGCTGCGCGCCATTGCTCCCACACATAACACACACAGCGGGCACTGTAAGGGTGCAGGGCGCAGGGGGGGCGCCCTGGGCAGCAATATTAACCTCAAGGGACACTGGCAGTTAGATTAGATACTGCAGAGGCGGTATATGAAAAAATCCCAGCCAGTATAAATAATTTGAGCGGGACCGAAGCCTGCCGGTGAGGGGGCGGGGCTTGATCCTCCAGCACTAACCAGCGCCATTTTCTCCACAGCACACTGCAGAGAAGCTGACTCCCCGGACTCTCCCCTGCTGAACACGGTTAGAGAGGGCAAAAAAGAGGGAGGGGGGGGGGGGCACATTTAATTGGCGCAGTAAGTGTATTTATATATTTGTATAAAAGCGCTAGACTAACTGGGATTTTATTCGAGTGTCCGGTGGCGCTGGGTGTGTGCTGGCATACTCTCTCTCTCTGTCTCTCCAAAGGGCCTTATTGGGGGACTGTCTCCATATAGATATATCCCTGAGTGTGTGGGGGTGTCTGAAGCGGAAGGCTCATCTAAGGAGTAGGTGGAGCAGATGATTGTGGTGTCTCCGTCGGCAACACCGACACCTGATTGGTTGGATATGTGGAATGTTTTAAATGCAAATGTGTCTTTATTACATAAGAGATTGGACAAAGCAGAGTCCAGGGATAAAACAAGGAGTCAATTCATGGCTTTGACTGTGTCACAGGGCCCTTCAGGGTCTCAGAAACGTCCCCTGTCCCAAGTAGCAGACACTGATACCGACACGGATTCTGACTCCAGTGTCGACTACGATGATGCGAGGTTACACCCAAGGATGGCCAAAAGTATTCATTATATGATTATTGCAATAAAAGATGTTTTGCATATCACAGATGACCCCTCTGTCCCTGACACGAGGGTATGCATGTTTAAGAAAAAGAAACCTGAGGTAACCTTTCCCCCATCTCATGAGCTGAACGCGTTATTTGAAAAAGCTTGGGAAACTCCAGACAAGAAACTGCAGATTCCCAAGATGATTCTTATGGCGTATCCTTTCCCTGCACAGGACAGGATACGGTGGGAATCCTCGTCCCAGGGTGGACAAGGCTTTAACGCGCTTGTCCAAGAAGGTGGCGCTACCATCTCCAGACACGGCAGCCCTCAAGGATCCTGCTGATCGCAGACAGGAAACTACCTTAAAATCAATTTATACACATACGGGTGCTTTGCTCAGACCGGCAATAGCGTCGGCTTGGATTTGTAGCGTGGTAGCAGCTTGGACAGATATCTTGTCAGCTGACATTGATACCCTAGATAGGGATACCATTTTATTGACCTTAGGTCACATTAAAGACGCAGTCTTATATATGAGAGACGCTCAGAGAGACGTTGGGCTGCTAGGTTCGAGAGCCAACGCCATGGCGATTTCTGCTAGGCGAGCCCTGTGGACCCGCCAATGGACGGGTGATGCCGACTCAAAGAGGCATATGGAAGTTTTGCCTTACAAGGGTGAGGTTTTATTTGGGGAAGGTCTCGCGGACCTGGTTTCCACAGCTACTGCGGGTAAATCTACCTTTTTACCTTATGTTCCCCCACAGCAAAAGAGAACAACACAATATCAGATGCAGTCCTTTCGGCCGCATAAGTCCAGAAGAGGTCGGGGCTCTTCCTTCCTCGCCAGAGGTAAGGGTAGAGGGAAAAGAATGCCTGCTACGGCCAGTTCCCAGGAACAGAAGTCCTCCCCGGCTTCTACTAAATCCACTGCATGACGCTGGGGCTCCACTGAGGGAGTCCGCGCCAGTGGGGGCACGTCTTCGACTTTTCAGCCACGTCTGGGTTCAGTCAGAAGTGGATCCTTGGGCGATGGAAATTGTATCCCAAGGATACAAGCTGGAATTCGAAGACGTGCCTCCTCGCCGATTTTTCAAATCAGCGTTACCAGCTTCTTCCCCAGAAAGGGAGATAGTTTTAGCTGCAATTCAAAAACTGTGTCAACAACAAGTGGTTGTTGAGGTTCCCCTAGTTCAACCCTGTTTGTGGTTCCGAAACCGGATGGCTCGTTCAGGCCCATTCTAAATCTAAAATCCCTAAACCTGTACTTGAAAAAGTTCAAATTCAAGATGGATCGCTCCGGGCAGTTATCTCCAGCCTGGAAGGGGGGGATTTTATGGTGTCACTAGACATAAAGGATGCATACCTTCATGTCCCCATATATCCCCCTCATCAGGTGTACCTGAGATTCGCTGTACAGGACTGTCATTACCAGTTTCAGACGTTGCCGTTTGGGCTTTCCACGGCCCCGAGGATTTTCACCAAGGTAATGGCGGAAATGATGGTGCTCCTGCGCAGGCAGGGAGTCACAATTATCCCGTACTTGGACGATCTCCTGATAAAAGCGAGATCGAGAGATCAGTTGCTAAAAAGCGTGTCGCTCTCCCTGAGAGTGCTGTAGCAACATGGCTGGATTCTAAATCTACCAAAGTCAGAGTTGGTTCCAACGACTCGGCTATCTTTCCTAGGCATGATTCTGGACACGGAACAAAAGATGGTTTTTCTCCCAATGGAAAAAGCCCAGGAACTCCAGAACATGGTCAGAGACCTGTTAAAACCGAAAAGAGTGTCAGTCCATCAATGCACTCGAGTACTGAGAAAAATGGTGGCGACCTACGAGGCCATCCACTTCGGCAAGTTTCATGCGAGGACATTTTAGTGGGATCTTCTGAACAAGTGGTCCGGGTCCCATCTTCAAATTCATCAGAAAATAAGCCTGTCCCCCAGGGCCAGGGTGTCTCTCCTGTGGTGGCTGCAGAGTGCTCACCTTCTATAGGGTCGCAGGTTCGGCATTCAAGACTGGGTTCTGGTGACCACGGACACGAGCCTCCGAGGTTGGGGAGCAGTCACACAAGGAAGAAACTTTCAGGGACTATGGTCAAGCCAGGAGGCTTGTCTACACATCAACATATTGGAATTGAGGGCCATATACAACGGCCTACGACAAGCGGAGAATCTTCTTCGCGACCTACCGGTTCTGATTCAATCAGACAACGTCACAGCCGTGGCTCATGTAAACCGCCAAGGCGGGACAAGGAGCAGAGTTGCAATGGCGGAAGCCACCAGGATTCTTTGATGGGCGGAAAATCACGTAAGCGCTCTGTCAGCAGTCTTCATTCCAGGAGTGGACAACTGGGAAGCAGATTTCCTCAGCAGATCTCCATCCAGGAGAGTGGGGACTTCATCAAGAAGTTTTTGCGGAGATAACAAGTCTTTGGGGACTTCCTCAAATAGAGATGATGGCGTCACGCCTCAACAAGAAGCTTCGGAGGTATTGTGCCAGGTCAAGGGACCCTCAGGCAGTAGCGGTAGACGCCCTGGTGACACCATGGGTGTTTCAGTCGGTCTATGTGTTCCCTCCTCTTCCTTTCATCTCAAAAATATTGAGAATAATAAGACGAAAAAGAGTGCAGACAATACTCATTGTTCCAGATTGGCCTCGAAGGGCCTGGTATTCGGATCTTCGGGAGATGCTCACAGAAGATCCATGGCCTCTTCCTCTCAGGGAGGACCTGTTGCAGCAGGGGCCCTGCGTGTTCCAAGACTTACCGCGGTTACGTTTGACGGCATGGCGGTTGAACACAGAATCCTAGCTGGGAAAGGTATTCCGGAGTAAGTCATCCCTACTCTGATAAGGGTTAGGAAGGAGGTGACGGCGAAACATTATCACCGTATCTGGAGGAAGTATGTATCTTGGTGTGAAGCCAAGAAGGCTCCTACGGAAGATTTCCACCTGGGCCGTTTTCTCCACTTTCTACAGACAGGAGTGGATATGGGCCTGAAGTTAGGCTCCATTAAGGTACAGATTTCGGCCCTATCTATATTCTTTCAGAAGGAATTGGCTTCTCTCCCGGAAGTCCAGACTTTTGTAAAGGGAGTGCTGCACATCCAGCCTCCTTTTGTGCCCCCAGTGGCACCATGAGACCTTAACGTGGTGTTACGTTTCCTAAAATCTCACTGGTTTGAACCTCTTCAAACGGCTGAATTAAAATTTCTCACTTGGAAGGTGGTCATGTTGTTGGCCTTGGCATCTGCAAGGCGGGTGTCCGAATTGGCGGCTTTGTCTCACAAAAGCCCCTATCTGATTTTCCATGTGGATAGAGCAGAGTTGAGGACTCGTCCTCAATTTTTGCCTAAGGTGGTTTCATGGTTTCATATGAACCAACCTATTGTGGTGCCTGTGGCTACGGGAGGCTTGGAGGATTCCAAGTCCCTGGATGTAGTCAGGGCCTTAAAAATTTACGTAGCCAGGACGGCTCGGGTTAGGAAAACAGAGGCGCTGTTTGTCCTGTATGCAGCCATCAAGGTTGGCGCTCCTGCTTCTAAGCAGACTATTGCTCGCTGGATCTGTAACACGATTCAGCAGGCTCATTCTGTGGCTGGTTTGCTGTTACCAAATTCGGTAAAGGCCCATTCCACTAGGAAGGTGGGCTCTTCTTGGGCGGCTGCCCGAGGCGTCTCGGCTTTTCAACTTTGCCGAGCAGCTACTTGGTCGGGTTCAAACACTTTTGCAAAATTCTACAAGTTTGATACCCTGGCTGATGAGGACCTCATGTTTGCTCAATCGGTGCTGCAGAGTCATCCGCACTCTCCCGCCCGGTCTGGAGCTTTGGTATAATCCCCATGGTCCTTACGGAGTCCCCAGCATCCTCTAGGACGTAAGAGAAAATAAGATTTTAAACCTACCGGTAAATCTTTTTCTCCTAGTCCATAGAGGATGCTGGGCGCCCGTCCCAGTGCGGACATATTTCTGCAAGGCTTGTATATAGTTGTTGCTTACATAAGGGTTATGTTACAGTTAAGATCAGTCGTTGGCTGATGTTGTTTTGTTCATACTGTTAACTGGTTGCGTATATTCCAGGTTATACGGTGTGGATGGTGTGGGCTGGTATGAATCTTGCCCTTAGATTAACAAAAATCCTTTCCTCGTACTGTCCGTCTCCTCTGGGCACAGTTCTCTGACTGAGGTCTGGAGGAGGGGCATAGAGGGAGGAGCCAGTGCACACCAGATCTAAAGTCTTTAGAGTGCCCATGTCTCCTGCGGAGCCCGTCTATACCCCCATGGTCCTTACGGAGCCTTTGCCGGTAGGGTTCCAGAGGAACCCTCCGTCTGCGACCTATAATATGTGTAGCCCATAGGCTACTGCCATCTTCAGATGGCCGTTTCTGCTGGGGTCATTCCGGAAGTTGGTAAGTCTGGCAGCATCGCATCTCCGTAGAAACCTATGGGGGTGCTGCTGCCTGCAGAAATGGAGGACCCCTTAGCCCCAAGAGTTGCACAAATAGGAGGATTTGAGATCGTAAAATATTGTGAGAGCTCAGCACACTAGAAATACTTTATAATCTGTAATCCCTCTATCTAATGGGGCAGCGGTCCTGTGTATGAGGAAACATTAAACATAGACATAGAAACATAGAATTTGACGGCAGATAAGAACCACTTGGCCCATCTAGTCTGCCCCTTTTTTATCCTTTAGGTAATCTCAACCCTTTTTGAACCTTATTCTTTGTAAGGATATTCATAAACCTATCCCAAGCATGTTTAAATTGCTCTACAGTCTTAGCCTCTACCACCTCTGATGGGAGGCTATTCCACTTGTCCACTACCCTTTCTGTGAAGTAAGTTTTCCTTCAATTTCTCCTGAACCTGCCTCCCTCCAGTTTCAGTGTATGTCCTCGAGTTCTAATACTTCTCTTCCTTTGGAGAATGTTTCCCTCCTGAACTTTGTTAAAACACTTGGTATATTTGAAACTTTCTATCATGTCTGTTGCTTCTAGACTGTGCACAGCTTGGGGCTGATGCAGAATTGGCAGCAAAGTGAGAGGAAATTGCTTAAAATAAAAGCGCACGTAAATTAGCGTATCTCTGTATTTTTGCAGAGTTTTGATAAGCGTACGCCTCGCACTAGTAGCACATTGCTTACGAGTCATCATCAGTGTGTGCCTGCAGGATAAGCCTCCTAACATGTATTTGTGCCCAGTGGCATCACTGGGGTCGGTTGAAAAGGGGGCGTGGTCTCGTGACACACCCAGTTTTCTACTGCACTCCAGGAGATGCTGGGCTGCCCCCATAGACTCTCCCCACACTGCCGACTCCTCCTCAGTGACTGGGAGCCAGGTGCTGCACTGTGATTTTGGGATCTATTTACTAAGCCTTGCACGGAGATTTAGTGGATAGAAATAAAGTACCAGCCAACCAGCTGCTAACTGTCATTTTTTAAACACAGCCTGTGACAAGGTAGTTAGCAGTTGATTGGCTGGCACTTTATCTCCGTCCACTTCAAGGCTTAGTAAATAGACACCTTTATCGGTTCCTGTCAGTGAGGAGCCGGCACGGTCTTCCCCCTTTAGCATACCGCCCAACATGTGAACTCAAAGAAGAGGGACTCCTGCACACATAAAAAGGGGCGTGACCTATGGGAAAATGGGGAGTGGCTTCATGGCAGTGCCACTATCAGCAGCCACGCCACCCGTTGTTGTGAGGGGGCATGCCCAGTGCTCTATGAGCTGCTGGCATGCCCCAAGTCCCCCTGTCTCCACTGAATAGACGCGCTATTCACCGCTGCTTTGCTAAGCAGAGCAGCAGTGACAGGAGCTTCCCAACTGCCCCCCGGCCCTGCCCCCCTCATGCGGCCCGTGAGTGGGACAGTCCTCCAAAAAATGGGACTGTCCCGCGAAAATCGGGACAGTTGGGAGGTATGCCTTTAGTGACGCCAGTCTGCTCGATAGTCTGCATGCGCAACAATCCCCTTGCGGGCTCGGTGGTGACCTGTAGTCGCCACGGGTTCTATTCCCACTCTATGGGTGTCGTGTACACCCACGAGTGGGAATAGTCCCTGTTGGTCGGCATGCCGACCGTCGGGATTGTAAGAGAGCGGGATGTAGGGGGAGGTTATGTGACCATCAGTTTTCTGACCGCCGTTCACATGAATACATCCCCCACTCAGCAGCTGCACAGGTGCATCACCAACTGTCACATTTTAAAGATCCCCAGGTGACCTTGAAAACCATTTGGGGTACTGAGGACTGAGTTCGAGAATACCTGCAATAGATTGTAAGAGCTCTAATGAGCTTCCCCCACATTTGTTCTCATGTTGGCATTTAATTTGTTTCCCTAGCCCCCTTGCACTGTGGTGCCTTACAAATTAAAAATAATAATGATAACAGGGGCGTAGCCAGAATTTTGTGGGCCCCATAGCAACATTTTGAAGGGGCCCGCATCTCAATGCTTCTAGAGCACAGGTTCTCAAACTCGGTCCTCAGGACCCCACACGGTGCATGTTTTCCAGGTCTCCTCACAGAATCGCAAGTGAAATAATTAGCTCCACCTGTGGTCCTTTTAAATTGTGTCTGTGAGTAATTAATACACCTGTGCACTTGCTGGGTTACCTGCAAAACATGCACTGTGTGGGGTCCTGAGGACCGAGTTTGAGAACCACTGTTCTAGAGCATAGGTTCTCAAACTCGGTCCTCAGGACCCCACACAGTGCATGTTTTGCAGGTAACCCAGCAGGTGCACAGGTGAATTAATTACTCACTGACACATTTTTAAAGGTCCACAGGTGGAGTTCATTATTTAACTTGTCATTCTGTTATTATATAATTGTCATTACTGAGATTCCAGAAACAGGCGCTGCCGTGCCGGAGGGAAGTGCATGTGGCCATGGGGCATGTGGCCATATGTTGTAATACTCTAATCAGGCCCTTAGAACAGGGATGTCACTGATCATTCAAACAGGTACACCATGGCGGGAAAGAAAATCGATAGAAAAGCCATTGTTTAATAGAAATAAAGAAAAGCTGAATGAATTTCCCATGTGGCTTGAAAATATTAAATAGTAATCATAAGTAAAGACATGGCTTTTAAAATAATAAAAAAAATAATTCGCTGCGAGCAGGGTTCGAACCTGCGCGGGGAGACCCCATTGGATTTCAAGTCCAACGCCTTAACCACTCGGCCATCACAGCGCCACATGTATTGGTTGATGAGCTATCTATACACAGCCTGATCAGCCGCTGCCGCTTGCGGCTCTACCCCTTCCCGTGCATGTAGGGGTGTCAGTGTACTCCTGCACGGCACCCGGGATCTATTCCGCATCCCTATCCCCGTGCTGTATGGAAAGCGGACAGGAGCATGTGTGGCGGCCGTACGCGGTATAATATACAGGCACACAGCTCTCTATCTCCCTCTGCTGGTCATTGTGACGAAATGCAGAGTCCTCGGCTTTACATTGCAGGCTGTATGTGTCCCTCGGGCCTGTCCAGGGAACAGCACAATTACCCGCTGCCCCATCATTCCACAATCTCTTCTTTTCTTCTGTTTGTTTTGTTGCATTGAAACAGGTGCGTGATATATTAGTTTTAGTTAACGATTGCCCTGCTGCCCCTCATACACATCACTTCAGTACAGCTGTAAGTATCCTTTGGGGAACTGCAAGTAGCATCATGCCCGTCTGTACTAAATACATGTGAGGATTTGTTTTTTCTTTTCTTTGAAGAAAAAGTTTCATTTTACTCACCTGGTAACCTGACCCATTGCTGCTATTGTTCTTTAAATTAATTAACAGGATTATATGTGTTTATGGAATGTATATGAAACTGGCACCAGGGACCTATGACTGGGGTCACACCCATCATGTCACACATAGGTGGGGGGAAACAAAAATCTTACAGGAAATGCAAAAATAAAAAAACTTAAAGCTTCTCCTAGGGCAGTGGTTCCCAAACTTTTGTGAGTCACGGCACCCTGGAGTGTCAGATTTTTTTTCACGGCACCCCTAGGCCACAAGTTTCTTATTAAGAAATGTAAAAAAAAATATTAGATTAAGTAAATGATGTTTATATGTCATCCTTACGTTCAGTTATGTGGTGAGAGACAGGATTTGCTTCTGTTTGGCCACATATTTTATAACTGGAAGCCATCAGCACTGGTTTTGCCTATTAAATTGACAATAAATAGTTTGAATTGGTCCTTGACCACCAACCTGAGGCACCCCTGCAAGTGTCCCGCGGCACCCCAGGGTGCCACGGCACACAGTTTGGGAACCACTGTCCTAGGGTGACATAAAAGTTTAACAACAACAACAAGAATTACTGCACTCTTCAATTGACACGTAACTCAGTATTCTGAAAAATAAGAGCTTTCAGTTTGGGTTTTTTATTTTCAGGACAATTTCTTGCATATGTCTCTTTACACTTACCTGGATTGTTAGTGTGCCTTGAGGACCAAGTTTAAAGGGCCCTACACATTGGCCGATCCGCCGCCGAACTGCCCAGCGGCGGGGCGGCAGTGACGGGGGAGTGAAGTTTCTTCACATCTCCCGGCTCCATACAAGTGCAGGCAAATATGGACGAGATCGTCCATATTGGCCTGCATGCACAGCCGACGGAGCACCAGCGATGAACGAGCGTGGGCCGTGCATCGTTCATCGCTGGTGACTCCACACTCAAAGATATGAACGTTATCTCGTTCAATAATGAACGAGATCGTTCATATCTTTGAAGATTGTCGGCCAGTGTGTAGGGCCTATAAGAAGCATTTCTCCATCTAGAACACAGGTTCTCAATCTTGCGAGGTTATTGAGATCTGATCGCTGGGCTGCGTTTTTTGCTGTCCTGCGACCAGATAGTCACCGCCTACAGGGGGAGTCTTTTTTTTGCTGTGCAAGTATGCGATCACATGTGTAGCTGAGCTGCTAAAAATAAGTGTGTGCAGTCTCTCCGCAGCCCAGGACACTCTTACAGTGCGATTGGATCCTGCTGATCGGGGCCGGAGCTGACGTCAGACACCCTCCCTGAAAACGCTTGAGCCTGCCTATATTTCTGCAGCGGGGTACACTGGGATTCCACAGGGAATACATCGGGGGGTGTAGAATTGGTTCTTGATCCGAGGCACCAACAGGCTAAAGCTTTGACTGTTCCCAGGATGCATTGCACCGCCTCCTCTTTAACCCCACCTCCAGGCACTGGAGCTCAGTTTGTAAGACTTTCTATGTCTTTATGACATGCTGTGCTGCGGCTCCATCACCTCCCCCAGCAGCGCTGCATACTCCCGTGGCTGGGTTCCCGGGTACTTGCAGCGGAGGCGCACCAGTCATCAGGCACACCACTGCTGACGCTCTAAAGGATCGCGTGGCTGCACATCAGGGAGGAAGTAAGAGGGACCCGCCGGTAAATCGCTGTCCGGTTGCGGTCCCAGGAGATGGACCGTGCCGCTGGCATGGACACTGTACTGCACAGGGACCCCACTATATCCACCAGGGCAAGGGAGCACAGGTCGGATTTACTAAAATCCGTTTGATATAGGCTTCACAGTACCCGGTGGTGAGGACCAGCATAGGGGATAAGGTACTGACCTGTAGCCCCTCCCCCAGCTCCGGGCGCCATCTACTCCTGGTGTTCCCAGCTGCATTTTACTCTCCCTTACTCCCTGACAGAGATTTTAGCGCCATGTTCACTACTAGCTGGGCTGATCTCCGGGACTGCAGGGCTCTGTCTCCTCTGTAAAGCCGCCTATCTCATTAATGCTGTGCATTTACAGGTACTTAAATATTCTACAGTCATTTTAGACAGTGTTAGTTAAGAACAAGTGTACTGCTATCTGAATATTTAGTACAAGTATTCTGTGATATACATCCAGTATCTACTGTGCATTGTTATATCTATACTCATACATATTTATATGTAAATGTACTAGTCCAGTGCAGTTTTATTGTTTATATGTAACAACTTCTGCATTGTACATGTGACTGAGTGGGCCTTTAGCTGTTGTGTGGGATTCCATTCTCCTGTATCACATATTGCTATCACTATATTCTTTGCATCCGTGTCCTATATATATATATATATATATATATATATATATATATTTCTTTGTTTTTCCAGCACTGTGCACCTTGAAAAAAACGCCTGTGAGGCGTTGAAACGTCGGTTTGTTTTTTGCACTATGTATTGAACTTTTGATTAATTTATAAAAGCTATTTTTCAAAGAATCCGTGGAGTGCCGCCTGGTCCCTGGAGGGTGGTTGAGTGTGCATAGCTACACCCAGGGGACTATATTGACGTTATATATATATATATATGTATATATATATATATAGTGTTACACAGAATATACAATTTGGTATTTTTACTGTGTGTTTCAGTCACCTTTTTTTTGCAGGTATTGTATTTGTGTGGCTATATTGTACTGTTACGCCCTAAGGCTACATTCCTTATAATGTCTACAACACAGGGCGGGAAATCCGCAGACGCTTCTGCATCCTGCAGTACTGGCGCCACGGATTTACCTGATGGGGAAGTTTTTGCTGCTGGCTCAGGCGCTGAGTGCCATACACCCAGTCAACCTGCAGCACCTGTGGCCAATCAGGACCCACCTTGGGCAGCGTTCTCAAGTATGCTGAGTACACTAGTGACACGTCTTGCGCCCCCCATGGGACCTCCAATGTCATTGCAGCCACATATTGTCCCTGGGCGGATACTCTGTCTACCCAATTACAACAATTAAATCAATCCTTAGTTAGACAAAAGTCTACCTCACGCCCCTCTGGGGACAAGGGGTCATCTAAACGGCCATTTCTTCCTCACAATCCACTAATATTTCGGATAATTCTTCCGATGAGGATGGGGAATATACTGATCCGTCAGACACTGATACAGTTGCTTTTGATGAGGAATCTACAACCCAGGTGGATGTTCCTGACCTAGTGGAGGCTATTAAGCTAATTCTTCAAATAGATGATGACATTGAGCCTACTACTGTGTCTAAGAAACCTGATAAGTTCAAACGTCAGAAGGTTGCTAAGGTAGTCATACCACATTCTGACCACTTAATTGACATACGTCAGAAATCCTGTTTGTCGCCAGGAAAGAAATTTTCCCTGTCTAAAAAGATGCTAGCTCATTATCCTATCCCTGCGGAGTTCAGTAACAAGTGGGAAACTCCACCGCCCTTGGACTCTCATGTCGCCCGTCTTGTGGTGTCATCTACTCTGCTTGTCACCACTGTCACCTCACTGAAGGAACCGACGGATAAGCGTGTGGAGGGATGCCTGAAGTCTATTTACTCTCTTACTGTTGCGGTACATAAACCCACTATGGCAGCCTCCTGGGCTGCGAAAGGAATTGAAGCATGGGTTCAGGCAATTGAGGATTAGCTGCCTCAGGATTTTTCTGACACCGCCAGACAATATCTGTCTTATATTACCACAGCCTACCACTATATTCAGGAGGCGACCTCTGATGCAGGTGTAATGGCGGCCAAGGCATCTACTACGTCTATCCTGGCTCGTCGAATTATGTAATTGAGGTCCTGGAAGGTGGACCTGGACTCCAAAAAGACCTTGGAGGTGCTCCCTTTTAAGGGAGATCTGAACAAGATTGTGACTGACTTGGCTACTGCCAAGACTGCGTGTCTCCCAAATACTAATCTTTCTGCTCCGAAGGCTGAGTACCACCTTTCGTTCCTTTCGACTTCCAGGGAAAGCAAAGGGTCAAGCGTATCCGCGACAGGCTCGTGCTTCCAAAACAACTAAGCCTAAATCTAAACAATCCTGGGCCGCGTCAGCCTGCTTCCAAACAAGACAAGCCTGTCGCATGACGGGGCGGGCCTCCCCCTGGGGAACCACAGGGTGGGAGGCCGACTTCTGCAGTTCGCCCAGGCCTGGTTAAAGACCACGTCGGACGCCTGGGTGCGGGAAGTTGTCTCTCACGGGTACGCAATCACTTTCAAGAGACGTCCCCCTCGCCAGTTTTGCACAACAGTTATCCCTGCGGATCCGTTAAAAGTGCAAGCTCTACACTTGGTTGTGCAATCCCTCCTGGATACAGAAATGGTAGTGCCGGTAACTCTGTCTCACATAAGCAGGGGATACTAATCGACCCTGTTTCTAGTTCCAAAGCCAAATTGGTATATACTCAACCTCAAATCATTGAACAAGTTTGTAAGAGTAACCAAATTCCGTATGGAAACTCTGCACTCTATAGTGCTGGCCATGGAACCCGAAGACTATATGGTATCCCTGGAACCCGAAGACTATATGGTATCCCTGGACATACAGGATGCTTACCTGCACATACCTATTGCCATGTCGCATCAGCAATATCTGCTGTTTGCTATTGGCAACCTACATTATCAATTCCAGACACTGCCTTTTGGATTGGCCACGGCCCCTCGGATCTTCACCAAGGTCATGACCGTGATGACGGCTCTTCTCCACCGTCAGGGAATCAGGATCCTGCCGTATCTGGACGACTTGCTGATTCTGGAGAACTCCCAAGGTATTCTCCTCAGTCATCTTGAACTGACGGTCTAATTCCTACAAGCCCACGGGTGGCTCATCAACTGGAAAAGGTCCTCACTGGTCCCTGCTCGGAGCATGGTGCACCTGGGGGCACTACTGGACACACACAGCCAATGATTGTTTTTGTCTCCAGAGAAAGTCCTGAAACTTCAGGACAGGATCAGATATTTTCTCTCTCGCCCAAGAGTGTCGATACACTCGGCGATCCAAGTACTAGGCGTCATGGTGTCGGCATGCGACATGGTAGAGTTCGCTCAATTTCATTCCCGCCCTCTGCAACGATTAATCCTTTCCAAGTGGAACGGCCTGCCCCACCGGATCAGGTCTCAAATGATCTCCTTGACTCCGGTGGTTCGTCTGTCACTGAGCTGGTGGCTACAGGACCAATAGTTGAGCAGGGGCCATCCCTTCTGGATCTCCAACTGGGTCATCCTGACAACGGATGCCAGTCTGCGGGGTTGGGGGCGCGGTGTTGGAGCAACACTCTCTCCAGGGTCGGTGGACCAGGGAGGAGTCTCTCCTCCCGATAAACATTCTGGAATTGCGGGCAGTGTTCAATGCATTGACACTGGCCCTGCCTCTGGTACAGAACAGGCCTGTTCAAGTACAATCTGACAACGCCACCACGGTGGCATACATAAATCATCAAGGTGGCACTCGAAGCCGCATGGCAATGCTGGAAGTATAAAAAATCCTCCGTTTGGGTGGAAAGCCATCTGCCAGCAATATCGCCAGTGTTCATCTCCGGAGTCCTCAACTGGGAAGCGGATTTCCTCAGTCATCAGGACGTTCACGCCGGAGAGTGGAGTCTTCATCCGGAAGTCTTTCAACTCCTAGTGGACAAGTGGGGCCTACCAGATGTAGACCTGATGGCGTCTCGACACAATCACAAGGTTCCGGTCTTCGGATCAAGGACAAGGGATACTCAAGCAGCGTTCGTGGACGCACTGGCAATTCCATGGAACTTTCGGCTGCCCTACGTGTTCCCTCCAGTGTCACTCCTGCCCGGGGTACTACGGATGTTCAAGCAAGAAAGAGGAATACTACTTCTAGTCGCTCCAGCGTGGCCTAGATGGCATTGGTTCTCAGACCTGCAGGGTCTATCAATAAAGCGTCCTCTTCTACTTTCTCAACGCCCAGATCTCCTCGTTCAGGGCCCTTGTGTCTATCCGGACCTTGCCAGACTGCTTTGACGGCGTGGCTCTTGAAGCTTCACTCCTGAGGGCTAAGGGATTCTCTGAGGCGGTTAAACGGACTATGTTGAAGGCACACAAACCAGCTTCTGCACAGATTTATTACAGGGTCTGGAACTCTTACTTCACATGGTGTGCTGCTAAGAATTATGATGTCTATTCATTCAGAACTTCTAGGTTTTTGGCTTATCTGCAACAAGTCCTTCGTCTGGCCTCCCTCTCAGTTCATATATCTGCCTTGTCGGTGTGGTTTCAGAGGAAAATTGCGTCTAATCCTGACGGTCATACTTTCACTCAGGGTGTTTTACGGATTCAGCCTCCCTTTGTCCTTCCTGTGGCTCCATGGGATTTGTCTGTTGTCTTAAATGCCCTACAAGTGTCTCCATTTGAACCTCTTGAGTCTGTGGACCTTAAATGTCTTACGCTTATGGTCGTGTTTTTACTGGCTATTGCCTCTGCTAGGAGGGTGTCGGACTTAGGCGCTTTGTCCTGTCGTCCACCCTTTCTGATTTTTCGCCGGGACTGGGCAGTTCTTCGAACTCGCCCTGGTTATCTACCTAAGGTGGTATCATCTTTTCATCTTAACCAAGAGATTGTGGTTCCCGCCTTTATCTCTTCTGGTTTGTCCTCCAAAGAGCGATCTTTGGATGTGGTACGGGCTCTCCGTATTTGCGTAAAAAGGACTGCCTCCCTCAGGAGGTCAGATACCCTTTTTGTACTTTTTGGTTTTCACAAACGTGGCTGGCCTGCGAATAAGCAAACCTTGGCCAGATGGATTAGAATGGTGATTGCACAAGCCTATGCACAGGCTGGTCTTCCAGCTCCTGCTGCTATTAAAGCCCCTTCTACTATGTCTGTTGGACCTTTTTGGGTGGCCCGCCGAGGTGAGTCTGCTGAACAATTGTGCAAGGCGGCTTCGGTGCGTCCCCTCCCATGAGGCACTGCTTTAGGACATCCCCAATATATTCCCTGTGGAATCCCAGTGTACCCCACTGCAGAAAAGGAGATTTATGGTAGACTTACAATGGTTAAATCTCTTTCTGCGAGGTACACTGGATTCCACAGGGCGCCCACCCTGACGCATTTAGCTTCTTTGGGTTTGTATGGCATTAGCCGCTAGTCCCTTCTCCTGTCGTGAGAATGTGGTTCTATGTGACTAACATCTACCATCTCTTTTACCTGCTACTGCATTGGACTGGTTAACGAAACTGAGCTCCAGTGCCTGGAGGCGAGGTTATAGAGGAGGCGATGCAATGCATCCTGGGAACAGTCAAAGCTTTAGCCTGTTGGTGCCACGGATCAAGATCCAACTCTACACCCCCCGATGTATTCCCTGTGGAATCCAGTGTACCTCGCAGAAAGAGATTTAACCGTGGTAATTCTATCATAAATCTCCTTTTTTTCAGACACTCCCTGAAAACGGTCAGTTACCACCAACAAACGGCCTCTTCCTGTCAATAACCTTGCGAACGCCTATGCAAATGGATCCTTTGCACCATCCCGTTGCTGACCGGCGAAGCCCGTTGTAGCTGTCCGACGCGCCTGCGCAGTGCAATGCATACGCATGCACAGCTTGGATCTGATCACCCGCTGTGCGAAAATGCACAGCAGCAATCAGATCTGAATGACCCCCTTGGTCCTTAGGACCCCACACAGTCACTGGCGTATTTATAATGGGTGCACACCCTGCACCCATTATTTATAATACCTTCCGGAGTCCCGCGGTGAAGCAGCTGCGCTGAAGAAATCACTGGGAAAATGGCACTGCAACATTTTCCCAGTGTTTCGCACATGCGCAGTAGAAAAATCACCGGGAAAATGGCTGCTACGCCATTTTCCCAGGGAGCTGCGCATGTGCTCTAGACTCTGGGACAGTGCTAGGGTCCACTAGGGACCTTAGTGCCCATAGTCCAGTGCTGCCGCCGACTAGAGAGGAGGGGGCCCTGACAGAGTCTGCACGTGGGCCTCCTCATCTCTAGATACGCCCCTGCACACAGTGCATGTTTTCCAGGTTTCCTTACAGAATCGCAAGTGAAATAATTAGCTCCACCTGTGGATCTTTTAAAATGTGTCAGTGAGTAATTAATACACCTGTGCACCTGCTGGGTTACCTGCAAATCATGCACTGTGTGGGGTCCTGAGGACCGAATTTGAGAAGCATTGCTCCATCTAGAATGTAAAATCTCATGAGAAGGGCCCTCTTCCCTATGTCTTTTTTCTGTAAACTCTGTCTTATTTTCCGCGGGTGTAGTAGGGTATGCCGGCGGACGGGCTCCCGGCGACCAGCATACCGGCGCCGGAAGCCCGACCGCCGGCATACCGACAGCGTGGCGAGCACAATTTAGCCCCTTGCGGGCTCGCTGCGCTCGCCACACTGCGGGTACGGTGCACACTATCTATTCTCCCGTACTTGCCTACCTGACCCTCTCCATGAGGGAGAAAATGCTCTGTTCCTGGACTTTCCTGGTAATGTATGATTGCCATCACCTGTGGTGAGCTAGTTAATTGATAAGAAAGGTGTTTCACCACAGGTGATGGCAATCATACATTACCAGGAAAGTCCAGGAACAGAGCATTTTCTCCCTCATGGAGAGTGTCAGGTAGGCAAGTATGATTCTCCCTCCACGGGGGTCTTGGACCCCCAAGAGGTAGAAAAAGTGTCGGTATGCCGGCTGTCGGGATTCCGGCGCCGGTATACTGTGCACCGGGATCCCGACAGCCGGCAACCTGAAGACCACCCATTGTCCGCTGTTATATTTTGCACCAGGGTTTCCCAAACTTGGTTCTCAAGGAATCCTAAAGCTACGTATACACTATTTGATATTTTGGTTTGTCCTGACAATGGGGGCAATTCCATACCTCCAACATGACCCTCTCCAGGAGGGACAGAATGCTCTGCTTCTGGACTGTATGATTGCCATCACCTGTGCTGACACACCTTTCTTATCCCTTAACCCAGGCATGTCCAAACTGCGGCCCTCCAGCTGTTGAGAAACTACACATCCCAGCATGCTTTAGCATTCTCTGACAGCAAAACTGTGTCAGGGCATGCTGGGATATATAGTTTCACAACAGCTGGAGGGCCGCAGTTTGGACATGCCTGCCTTAACCTGTTCAATACAGGTGCCAGCAATCATAAATGAAGAGAAAAATCCAGAAGCAGAGCATTGTGTCCCTCCTGGTGAGGGTCATGTTGGGAGGTATGTGATTCAGGAAATCGAAGGCCCCAAAATTTGAGCGACACAGTAAAAACATTTTTTTTTCAAAGTAATAGATTTTCTTATTGAATTTACAGATGTCCGTCCACAAAGAGGATGACTGTGCTTGCCATGCTTTGGGCAAGGTGCCTCGCTCCGCTACAGCTGCGCTCGGCACAGGTAACCGTTCCCAATTGTAGTCCACGTGGATCGTAAATTATGAAAAAGTGTAAAAAAAAATAAAAAAAAAGTGAAAAACTCATGTCGACCTTTTGTCATGTCGACCTAGAACATGTCAACCTAGAGTCCCTGTCAACCTAGAAACTATGTCGACCTACTTACTGTCGACCAATAGTGGTTGTGGTCGACCTAGACAGTGTCAACCTAAGTATTGCCGACCTAGAGACCGGATAGCCACCCTGGACTTATGTGAACCGCACACACTGCACCCATTATAAATTTGCCACTGTTTCTCCTGTGCAGCGCTGTGTGGCCTCCGATCAGTACGGTATAAATAGCAGATTATACATATTGTTTCCAGATTATCCACTAGAGGGCAGTGTTGATTCACACAAAATAAAACATAATACTGGTTTGTTATGCGATCCTCAAAAAAATAATTACAGATGTAGTATAAAAATCCTGCTTCACTGATGAAGTTTTGCGAGTGATGTCCATTATTCCGTATTCCCTGCCAGACGTCTGTGCCAATCCTCCACCTCAGGAGGCTGCGCTGTTTGTCACATTTTCCCAGTGCATGCGCACCAGCCGGTACTGTTTGTTTACCCAAGAAAATGTATGTTTATTTTCAGGGCTCATGGGTATTTTTGGCTACATACCATTGAATTTTCACTGGTGGTGTCTTATGTGTGGAGCAAGGTCCACTGTAATTCATATGGCCTTGGCATTAAAACTGTTTAGCAGTAAATGTTGTGATTGGATGCAATAACAGCTGAAAAAGTTTGGTGACATGGCCAGTAAATCAAAATGCAGCAATTAATTTCCTTATGGCTTTGGCAGTGTCGCGTATCTTCTCCGGTCTCCAGAGATATATCAGAACTAGAAGCCCATGATACTATTCTGTGCAAAAGGAAAGGCCAAGACATGCCGCAGACTCTATTCATACTGTAGACCTACAGGAGCAACTGATATAACCAACGACACATTTACTCCTATTATACTGCCACATGTGACAAGATACAACGCTACAACATATATATCAATTTGCATTCACTTGTCACAGTGTGTCCCTTGTGTGTATGTTTATATATAATATGTGTGTGATAGAGCACAATACTTTATAGTTCGTTTTATATTAACATACCTCCCAACACGACCCTCTCCCATACTTACCGACATTCTGGCTGCTCTCTGCGGGGGAGAGCAGCCAGGTCGGCTCAACAGGCGGGCCTGGGAGCGCTGTGACGTAAGGAGGGGGTGGGCCGGAGGCGGGACGGGGCGGAGCAAGGACGGGGTGGGCGGGGTTACGGTGACACCTCATTTAAGCCACGCCCACACTCTGTAATGCCGCGATCACCGGCATTACACTGCAGGGGGCGTGGCTATGATGACGCGATTCAGCAAGAATCGCATCATCGACTGCCCGGACCGCCCACTTTACACACAAAGTGGGAGGACGGGCAATCGGGAGACTTGCCTGCTCCTCGGGGGGCCGGGAGGGTCACCCGATTTTCGGGAGCCTCCCGGCCATTTCGGGAGAGTAGGCAAGTATGCCCTCTCCAGGAGGGACAGAATGCTCTGCTCCTGGACTTCCCTCTTAATTTATGATTGCCATCACCTGTGCTGAAACACCTTTCTTATCTATTAACCTGTTCAAAACAGGTGATGGCAATGACAAATTTACAGAAAAGTCCAGAAGCAGAGCATTGTGTCCCTCCTGGAGAGGGTCATGTTGGGAGATATGTATTAACAATGGGATTTTGTGGCTCCCTTCCCCATCCAGTTATCCAGTTTGTAGCAGGTGGTTCCCTGGGTGTTAGCTGCTTGTGCTCAGGATGTACTTGCTGTAAAGGCTGTGTTGCAAGTAAGACATAACCAAAATAAAAAGCTTAGCAATGATCATGTGAAGAGTTATATTTAGTATAGGAGAGGAATCCGGCAGCATAACACTTTATCGTTGTATATATATTTTGGTATGGTATCCTATAAAGGGGGTGGTTGAGAGCTGGGAGCACCTAGAACCAACCATGTAGCAATGAAAGGGGAGCAAATATATTTATTGTGTTTGCATGCAGGGTACATACTGCCAGCTTTTGCATGTAGGCCGCAAATACTGGACGGCTTTATATTTATGCTGCAATTTACAGTTCAGCTAGGACTCTCCTTTCTGCACATTTTTAATCTGCCCCACTTGCAGTACAACATGGTGTTGTTTTTTTTAAGAGACTACATCTTCTTTTGCTTTGCTCCAAACACAGAATCAGATCTAAAAATATTAGCATTTATATACTTTTTGGTTGTGTATAAATCATTCTTGCCTACCTGACCCTCTCCATGAGGGAGAAAATGCTCTGTTCCTGGACTTTCCTGGTAATGTATGATTGCCATCACCTGTTGTGAGCTAGTTAATTGATAAGTAAGGTGTTTCACCACAGGTGATAGCAATCATACATTACCAGGAAAGTCCAGGAACAGAGAATTTTCTCCCTCATGGAGAGGGTCAGGTAGGCAAGTATGGTATAAATAGACTTACCATACTGTCCCTTTACACTGAGACACATGAAGTACACAGGTTCTATGGATGATTAAAACCTGGGGAAATGTAGGCTTGACATCAGCCAGCCACAGCACACAGATAAAGTGTTCAGTTTCCTATCTTTTGCTGAACTCTTTTTGTCAGCTTTTTTTTTTATAGAATATTTTTATTCAAAATAGGATGTCAGATACAGATATTGCATAGCTCACATGGAACACGTGCATCACACATATGCACCATAGCATAATAAAACATGGAAAGAGTGTATGGAACAGGAAGCACTACATACAATACGATGGGGGCAGATGTATTAACCTGGAGAAGGAATAAGGAAGTGATAAACCAGTGATATGTGCAAGGTGATAAACACACCAGCCAATCGGCTCCAATATGCAAATTGACAGTTAAGAGCTGACTGGCTGGTGTGTTTATCACCTTGCACTTATCACTGATTTATCACTTCCTTATGCCTTCTCCTGGTTAATACATCTACCCCATTATGGGGTATATGCAATTGCGGTCGAATTCCCGAAATTGTCGAAAAACTGGACTTTTTCGCCAAAAAAAAAAAATTCGACAATGCAATTCAGTACTTTCCGTCAAAAAAACGGACTTTCAAAATTCGACATTTCTGCAATGGTACAAATGCTGCAATTCGACAAAAGTATATTCAATTGAAGTTTGGAAATTCGACAACAGTGCTTTTAGACAGTAAATTCATCATTTTCAATCCGCCACACTTTGGTGGGTGAATCTAATAAAAAAAAATTAAAACATGTTTTTTTTGGTGTTTTTTTTATTGGTAATAGCATATCTATTTATATTAGAAGGGATTAGGTACTTGGTTTGTCTTTTTGGGAGGCACAAGTATTATTTATATATTTTTTAGATGGAAAATCCCGGAAAAAAATGGCGTGGGGTCCCCCCTCCAAAGCATAACCAACCTCGGGCTCTTCGAGCTGGTCCTGGTTCTAAAAATCCGTGGGGGGAAATGACAGGGGATCCCCCGTATTTCTAAAACCAGCACCGGGCTCTGCGCCTGGTGCTGGTGCAAAAAATACAGGGGACAAAAAAAGTAGGGGTCCCCCGTATTTTTTACACCAGCATCGGGCTCCACTAGCTGGACAGATAATGCCACAGCCGGGGGTCACTTTTATACAGCGCCCTGCGGCCGTGGCATTAAATATCCAACTAGTCACCCCTGGCCGGGGTACCCTGGGGGAGTGGGGACCCCTTCAATCAAGGGATCCCCCCCAGCCACCCAAGGGCAAGGGGTGAAGCCCGAGGCTGTCCCCCCCATCCAAGGGCTGCGGATGGGGGGCTGATAGCCTTGAGAAAATGACAAGAATATTGTTTTTTCCTGTAGTACTACAAGTCCCAGCAAGCCTCCCCCGCAAGCTGGTACTTGGAGAACCACAAGTACCAGCATGCGGGAGAAAAACGGGCCCGCTGGTACCTGTAGTACTACTGGAAAAAAAATACCCAAATAAAAACAGGAGACACACACCTTGAGAGTAAAACTTTATTTCACACCTGCCGACACACACATACTTACCTTTGTTGACCCGCCGACTGCCACGTCTCCTGATCCGACGATCCGGGGTACCTGTGAATAAAATTATACTCACCTCAATCCAGTGTCCAGATATAAATCCTCGTACTTGGCAAAAAAAATAAACGAACACCCGGACCAGCGGACTGAAAGGGGTCCCATGTTTACACATGGGACCCCTTTCCCCGAATGCCGGGACCCCACGTGACTCCTGTCACAGAGGTCCGTTCAGCCAATCAGGAAGCGCTACTTCGTTGCACTCACCTGATTGGCTGTATGCGCGTGTGAGCTCAGACAGCGCATCGCACAGCTCCCTCCAGAACTTTCAATGGTTGGAACTTTGCCGTCAGCGGTGGGGTTACCCGAGGTCAGCCGCTGACCGCGGGTGACCTCACCGCTAACCGCAAAGTTCCCACCATTGAGTATAATGGAGAGGCTTTGCGATGCGCTGTCTGACAGCTCAGACGTGCAGCCAATCAGCAGAGTGCCAGGACGTTGCGCTCGCTGATTGGCTTAAGAGACCTTTCTGTGACAGCAGTCACGGGGGGGGGGGGGGTCTCTGCATTCGGGGAAAAGGGTCCCATGTGTAAACATGGGACCCCTTTCAGTCCGCTGGTCCGGGTGTTCGTTTATTTTTTTTGCCAAGTACGAGGATTTATATCTGGACACTGGATTGAGGTGAGTATAATTTTATTCACAGGTACCCCGGATCGTCGGATCAGGAGACGTGGCAGTCGGCGGGTCAACATAGGTAAGTATGTGTGTGTCGGCAGGTGTGAAATAAAGTTTTACTCTCAAGGTGTGTGTCTCCTGTTTTTATTTGGGTATTTTTTTTCCAGTAGTACTACAGGTACCAGCGGGCCCGTTTTTCTCCCGCATGCTGGTACTTGTGGTTCTCCAAGTACCAGCTTGCGGGGGAGGCTTGCTGGGACTTGTAGTACTACAGGAAAAAACAATATTCTTGTCATTTTCTCAAGGCTATCAGCCCCCCATCCGCAGCCCTTGGATGGGGGGGACAGCCTCGGGCTTCACCCCTGGCCCTTGGGTGGCTGGGGGGGGGGGACCTCTTGATTGAAGGGGTCCCCACTCCCCCAGGGTACCCCGGCCAGGGGTGACTAGTTGGATATTTAATGCCACGGCCGCAGGGCGCTGTATAAAAGTGACCCCCGGCTGTGGCATTATCTGTCCAGCTAGTGGAGCCCGATGCTGGTGAAAAAAATACGGGGGACCCCTACTCTTTTTGTCTCCCGTATTTTTTGCACCAGCACCAGGCGCAGAGCCCGGTGCTGGTTTTAAAAATACGGGGGATCCCCTGTCCATTTTCCCCCCGGATTTTTAGAACCAGGACCAGCTCGAAGAGCCCGAGGCTGGTTATGCTTTGGAGGGGGGACCCCACGCAATTTTTTTTCGTGTTTTTTTCCGTTTTTTCCCGTTTTTTAAAAATCGGAACAAAATCCGTCAAATCGGCCGTTTTTCGTCAGCGGGACTGTCGAATCCGTTTTTTATTGAATATGGTCAATTTCGGCACCCACTTGCCGAAATTAGACGGTCGAATTGTGTCGAATTAAAAAACGGCCGAAAAATTGCCGCGATTCGCCGCTAATTGCATATACCCCTATGTGAAGTTTGGAACAGAGTGCCGCCCTAAATCATAAGTACATATCAAAAAACCCCAGTATTATAAGTGCACGTGGGAACAAGCAAATACTCGTAACCAAATAAATTTGTGAAATCCGTAAGCAGTATAATAGCCATTATTAAACTTTTACATAGTAATTTGCATTTGCAAACAATTAGCTAACCTATAAAAATAAAAAAAACATATAGAAAACAAAAATTAAGAAAAAAAGGGCGAGAAGTGAAAGCACCATTACAAAACACTCATAGCTTTTTGTCAGCTTTAAGTGTATGTGAGGAATTAGAAACTGTCAGTATAAAAGCAAGTGAGAACACACTAGCTGCCAAAGAATGAAGTCTGTATTGTACTCTAGCTGCCAGTAAAGTGGTTGCATTGTTTACAATGGAATGTGTTCACTTCTGTATTAAACACTGCTCATTGCTGCATAGACTTTGTGGGCTCTGTAATGTACACTGACCACCAGCAAGAGGAGTGTGTAGTGTACACCAGCCAGCATAATATGCATTATATAATAACCAACAGTCTGTGCAAGGAGAAGGTGTGGGGGAACTGGGGATCTGGCCTGTGCGGCACAAGGATTACAGCATTATGTAATGCGTGGATAGTGGAAAACATATTGTTGTAGGGACAGTCAAGGGAAGTGCTAAAGCCATACTTACCTACTCTCCCGGAAGCTGCGGGAGGCTCCCGTTTTTTGGGGTAGCCCACCGCACCCCCGGAAGAGTGGGCAGGTCTCCCGCATCCTGCTCTCACCCTAGTGATGCGAGCAGGATGGAGAGATAACCTCCCGCATTCGCGGGTCCGTCGAGTGGAGAAGAGGTTAAAATGACGCAAATCGCGTCATTTTAGCCCCGCCCCCTTCCCGCGGACCCGCGAATCGCGGCATTTCCCGATGCGGGGCTTAGTGATGTCACAGTCCGGCCCCGCCCCCCGAAGACACTGGTGCGTCTCCTCTCCGGGCTTCTCCCGGAGAGGAGAAAGAAAATGTAGGTAACTATGGCTAAAGCCCTGAACCAGCAACTTGCCTAGGAACAATGAGCCATATCTTACATATTAGCAACCAGAAAGTGGATCCACAATATAATGGTTTCTGTGCTATGTGTCAGCACCTGAAGAACTGCATACTACTCACTGGGTGTGGTTCATAGGATCGACCACACTTAGGTCGACAGTGTCTAGGTCGACCACTATTGGTCAACAGTAACTAAGTTAACACCAAAAACAGGTCGACATGAGTTTTTCAAATGTTTTTTGGTGTCATTTTCTTTGTAGAGTGATCGGGAAACCCAATTAGTGCACCATGCTGCGCACAGGTTACCTTTCCCAATTGTAGTCCTCGTGGATCGTAAAGTATGAAAAAGTAAAAAAAAAAAGGGAAAGACTCATGTCGACCTTTTGTCATGTCGACCTAGTACATGTCGACCTAATGCATGTCGACCAATAGTGGTCAATCTAGACATTGTCGACCTAGAGACCGGATAGTTTACTCACTAACGGGGAATGGGGCCTGCATTCTATAATAGTCACAGGAATGGACTATGCATAGGGTCATTGTGATGTGTATTAGGTGGGGCAGACAATGAGTTATGTTGTGTAGAGTAACTGGCCTAGTATACTATGTGAGGGTCACTTTCAGGGCCAGCACTGCCATTAGTAGAGCCTAGGCGGCCACCTACTATGATGTGTCTCAAACACTGTATAGGGGTAAAAAAAAAACACATACAGTATTCTTAATGAGGCGCAAGCCGCGGGCAGGTTCTTACTTGTGACGATATTGGCTACTGCTGAGTCAAGGTGGGCCCACACCGCTCACCTGTGCCCATTTACTATAATATTTTGCTGCTGCAGAAAACGCCTAGAAATGGTGTTGTAACATTTTCCTGGAGACGGTATTTAAAGTAAAGTAAAGAAATCGCAAGGAAAATGACATCTGCGCTATTGTTTTTATCTTTGAAATGTGTGGAGGGAGGGGGCCTGCGTGAAGACCACAGGGGCCTTCCACTTCAAAAATACACTTATGCCACCTAGGGTACCTGCAGAGTCTGCACTAGCGCCAGTCACATTGGGTTAATGTGTGGGATCACTGCTCAACTTAGTGTGTGTGGAGTGGGGCACTATTAAATGTTTTGGGGACAATTCAGTTGTTTGTTAAAGTGTATACAGTAATGGGCGTCTATTGAAACTATTCAATTGTTGCTCCGATCAGATGCCCATTTGCTGTGGCAGTCACATCTCAGCTCACACCCCCGGAGGTGGCAAGCTGAAATGTGCAAGAAGTCGGCTGTTTGGTCACCAAAGCAGCACTTTTCCCCGTTGTGCCAATTAATTTAGTCGTGTTTAGCCACTTTATGTGGCTAAGCACTGACTAATTGGGTGCGATAAGTGCGATGATTAAGGGGCGCCCAAAACAATTGAATTGCAACAATAGGCACCCTTAATTATCACCCTTTACCAAACAATTGAATCGCCCCCAATGAGTGAAAATGGTGAATAATATAAATTGGTATCGGCAAAAGAAAGGTACTTCAACCAACTTCCAAAATTCAGAGAGGACACAAAATATACAATTAAATGATGCCACGGGCGAAGATTTCATGACAGATCCACAATAACCATTTGCTAAATATGTGGTAGTAAATAAAACTGCACCAAAAACAGAGTCTAAATACCTGTAATCTACAGAGAACACATTAGGCTCCAGATTTATACAGCTGTATGGCGCAACCCACAACAAATCAAGCAGAAATCGTTACCGGCATTGGCAAATTGCAGCATAACCTACACACTATGGGCTAGATGCATCATCGCTTGGAAAGTGATAAAATGGAGAGTGAAAAAGTGCCAGCCACTCTCCATTTTATCACTTTCCAAGCGATGATGCATCTAGCCCTATGTCAGTGAGCACAATAAGTTGTTGGCAGTATTCAGCCAGCTTCACATAACTGCACACACTGCAGACAATCACAGCGATGGCTACAGTGCACACAGGGGGTAATTCAGACCTGATCGTAGCAGCACATTTGTTAGCAGTTGGGCAAAACCATGTGCGGGGAGAGTTAGATTTGAGTGGGTTATTTTTAGTGATGAGCGGATTCGGTTTTACTCGGTTCTCAAAACGGCATCTTATTGGCTCACGGATGTCACGTGTTTTGGATAGCCAATAAGATGCCGTTTTGAGAACCGAGTAAAACGGAGTAAAACCGAATCCGCTCATCACTAGTTATTTTGTTTCTGTGCAGGGTAAATACTGGCTAATAATTAGAGATGTGCAGCAGGCATTTTTCGTATTTTGGTTTTGGATTCGGTTCCGCAGTCGTGTTTTGGATTCGGACGCATTTTGGCAAAACCACCCTTTCGGATTTTTGTCGGATTTGGATGCGTTTTTGGATTCGGGTGTTTTTTTTTAAAAAAAACTCAAAAACAGCTTAAATCGTAGAATTTGGGGGTAATTTTGATCCTATAGTATTATTAACCTTAATAACCATAATTTCCACTCATTTCCAGTCTATTCTGAACACCTCACACCTCACAATATTATTTTTAGTCCTAAAATTTGCACCAAGGTCGCTGGATGACTAAGCTAAGCAACCCAAGTGGGCGGCACAAGCACCTGGCCCATCTAGGAGTGGCACTGCAGTGTCAGGATGGCACTTAAAAAAATAGTCCCGAAACAGCACATGATGCAAAGATAAATAAAAAAAGAGGTGCAAGATGGATTTGTCCTTGGGCCCTACCACCCAACCTTATGTTGTATAAACAGGACATGCACACTTTAACAAACCCATCATTTCAGCGACAGGGTCTGCCACACGTCTGTGGCTGAAATGACTGGTTGGTTTGGGCCCCCACCAAAAAAGAAGCAATCAATCTCTCCTTGCACAAACTGGCTCTACAGAGGCAAGATGTCCACCTCATCCTCATCGTCCGATTCCTCACTCCTTTTACTGTGTACATCCTCCTCCTCACAGAGTATTAATTTGTCCCCACTGGAATCCACCATCACAGGTTGCTGTGTACTTTCTGGAGGCAATTGCTGGTAAATGTCTCCACGGAGGAATTTATAATTCATTTTGATGAACATCATCTTCTCCACATTTTCTGGAAGTAACCTCCTACGCCGATCGCTGACAAGGTGACCGGCTGCACTAAACACTCTTTCGGAGTACACACTGGAGGGGGGGCAACTTAGGTAAAATAAAGCCAGTTTGTGCAAGGGCCTCCAAATTGCCTATTTTTCCTGCCAGTATATGTACGGACTGTCTGACATGCCTACTTGGATGCTGCTGTCACTCATATAATCCTCCACCATTCTTTCAATGGTGACAGAATCATATGCAGTGACAGTAGACGACATGTCAGTAATCGTTGGCAGGTCCTTCAGTCTGGACCAGATGTCAGCACTTGCTCCTGACTGCCCTGCATCACCGCCAGCGGGTGGTTTTGGAAATTTTATCCTTTTCCTGGCAGCTCCAGTGGCGGTAGAAAATGAAGGTGGAGCTGTTGGCGGGTCACATTCTGCTTGACTTGACAATTGCCTCACCAGCAGGTCTTTGAACATCTGCAGACTTGTGTCTGCCGGAAAGAGAGATACAACGTAGGCTTTAAACCTAGGATCGAGCACGGTGGCCAAAATGTAGTGCTCTGATTTCAACAGATTGATCACCCGTCAATCCTGGTTAAGCGGTGGGCGTGGTCTGGCTGGCAGCCTGAGCTGAGGGAGCTCCTGCCTGTGAACCCTTAGACACCCTTAAAAAACGCATTTACAGAGACGACCGTCCCAGCATCACCTCTATCTCCTCCTGCCCTTTGTGCTGGCGTCCGGGGGAGAGGGCAGCGGAATCGGGGGACGGTATTCACCGTCTCTGCGGGTTGCGGCCCTCCCCTCTGCTTGCAGCCGGGGCCTCGAGTGCTGGATCCCGTCACGGCTGACGGAGTCTGGGAGCGCCGGACATCATGCGCACGTCCCTTGCCTCCGGACACTGCCGTTCTTACTGCCGCCGACGCTGTCCCTCCCTTCCGCGGCCCCGTGACTTACCCGACCCGGCGGCTGAGGCGGGCGGCGGCGCTAGACGGGAGACCCGGCTGCGGCCGGGCCGGGAACCCCGGAGCCCGGCTGGCGGCCATCTTTACTTGCGGGTGACGGAGGAGGATGCGGCGGTGATCCGACGGCGGTCAGGTGGTCAGGTGGTCAGGTGAGCCTCACCCACCACCCCAGCTTACATGAGCCGTTCTCCCCTCCTCTCCCTTCCTTACGACCTCCTGTCAGGGTGATCCTCTGCCTGCTGCAGACAGGCTGCTGGCCCCGCAGCGGCTCTCAGGCCATTGGATCAGGCCATCTCCTCTATGCCGTCGGGGAAAATCCCTGGCCCTGATGGTTTCACTATTGCATACTACAAGGTGTTTAAGGATAGATTGATTCCCTTACTCCTTAGAGCATTTAACTCAATCTCCTCTGGCTCTCGTTTTTCCCGCGATTCTCTGGAGGCCCATGTTTCGGTGATACCGAAGCAGGGCAAAGACCCTTCGGTTTGCTCCAGCTATAGGCCCATTTCCCTCCTGAATGTGGATCTTAAGATCTACGCAAAGATTCTGGCCAATAGATTAAAGACGCTGATCCCTCTCTTAGTTCACAATGACCAGGTTGGTTTGGGCCGAGAGGCTAAAGACAATACAACCAAAATTCTTAATCTTATCCACTTAGCTTCCCACAGTTCTACTCCCACTATTCTACTCTCTACTGATGCCGAAAAGGCATTTGATAGGGTCAGTTGGAAATTTATGAAATCAATTTTAGAGCACATTGGCTTAGGTCCCAACGCACTTACTTGGATACTTGCCCTCTATGACTCTCCGACTGCAAAGGTTCGCGTAAATAGCACCCTATCTGCTCCATTCACCATAAACAACGGCACTAGGCAAGGCTGCCCATTATCTCCGTTGATCTTTGTGCTCTGTATTGAAGCGCTGGCTAGGGCTATACGAGCTAATCATGACATCAAGGGTTTTGCCGTGGGAGATGGAGAGTACAAATTAGCACTGTTTGCTGACGACCTCTTAGCCATAGTATCCCACCCCACTGACTCCTTGCCACACCTAAAGAAAGAACTCGACCTCTTTGGGCAACTTTCCAATTTTAAAATTAATTATTCTAAATCTAGCGCTCTTAATACAGGTTGAGTATCCCATATCCAAATATTCCGAAATACGGAATATTCCGAAATACGGACTTTTTTGAGTGAGAGTGAGATAGTGAAACCTTTGTTTTCTGATGGCTCAATGTACACAAACTTTGTTTAATACACAAAGTTATTAAAAATATTGTATTAAATGACCTTCAGGCTGTGTGTATAAGGTGTATATGAAACATAAATGAATTGTGTGAATGTAGACACACTTTGTTTAATGCACAAAGTTATAAAAATATTGGCTAAAATTACCTTCAGGCTGTGTGTATAAGGTGTATATGAAACGTAAATGCATTCTGTGCTTAGATTTAGGTCCCATCACCATGATATCTCATTATGGTATGCAATTATTCCAAAATACGGAAAAATCCCATATCCAAAATACCTCTGGTCCCGAGCATTTTGGATAAGGGAGACTCAACCTGTATTTCCACCCCTGCAGAGTCAGTAGTGGCCCTTAAACGTTCTTTCCCCTTCTCATGGCAATCCTCTCATATAACATACCTTGGTGTTAAGCTGTCCACCAGCGAGTCCCAGTTGTTCCGGTTAAATTATTTGCCCCTCTTGCATACGATTCGGAATGACTACTCTAGATGGAATACGAAATATCTGTCCTGGTTTGGGAGGATAAATATAGTTAAGATGAATACCCTTCCTAAACTATTGTATGTAATGCAGGCCCTCCCGATACGCATCCCAGAATCCTGGTTCCGATCTATCTCGCGATTGATCCTGCAGTTTATCTGGCAACGGAGGAGACCTAGACTGAAACGTTCCCACCTGACTAAATCAATCGAGAATGGCGGCCACAAACTTCCTGATATAAAACATTATTACCATGCCGTCCTTCTGTGTAGAATTATAGATTGGACGAGAAGTCGCGAACTCAAACAGTGGGTGGTACTTTAGGGCCTGTACGTGCAGCAATTCCCGGAAATATTCCCTTGGCTCCCCTCTTTTCCTAGGTTACTCCTCCCCCATCCCACTATTACCCCCACGCTAGCTGCCTGGAAAACACTATGAGGCCTTCCCTATATCTCATACAAATTCGGCCCCTTGACATCTTTTCTGGCCAACCCTGACTTTGCACCGGGTCTCAACCCCGCCCACTTTTCATGATGGGCTTTTGCAGGATTGTTCAGGGTCGGCCAGATGGTGTCAGCGACTGGAGTCAAACAGTTCGCAGATTTGAGAGCGAAGTGGGACATCCCCCAACAGGACTTTTGGAAGTTCCTACAAATAAGGCATTTCTTGACAACTGACGCTAGACGTCGCAGCGCTGCCAGGGAGTTGACCCTATTTGAGAAGCTTTGCGTTGCTACCCTTGACCCGACCCACACTGTTTCCACACTATATAAAATTGTCTGCCATTCCCAACCACTCCAATATTCCAGTGTCCCAATACAAACACTCATTATTGCGTCATTTAGGGAACGCAGCACGTGCTGTAATCCCGACCATGTGGAGGTCCCACCTCCCCCCAACCCGTCGTGCATGGTTCGCTAGACTGGACTACTTTATGAGAATGGAAGACTTATTCCTCTCATCGATAGGCAAGTCTGGTGAATTTGACTCTACTTGGCTAGACTACAAGGCCTCTCAGGCCTACTTAGCCACTCCCTTGGATAATAGTTAATATCCCTGTAGCACTGTGTACATCTCAATAAGTGGTACCTCTTGCTTTCTCTTATCCCCCTCCCTCTTTTTCTTCCTTCCTACTTTTCTGTGCTTCTTTCCTCGATGCCTAATGGCTACCCTACTCTAGTCCACTTTTAGTTTTTATATTTCTTATGTTAAAGAACGCATTCTATTGTTGATATACATTGCAGCCCTCTAGCAAGCACAACGCGATTTCCCTACAATATTGTATTTTAGTATCTCCTGTTTATTAGAGGTTGTGCTCTATCCGCCAGCCCAATCGGCTGCTGCTGCTTTTGAGGTTTCTTTATTCTGTATTGGCTTGTTATCCTTACACTATGCATTTTTACATTCAGATTTGTGTCTACAAACATTATTTGTATCAATGTTTCTACATTTGTACGTGTATGTGTTCTTCTTTTTTGTTCATGTCTTTGAAAATATTTAATAAAAATCGATTGTACAAAAAAAAAAAAAATCCTGGTTAAGCGAATGAAGGACTCCATCCACAAGTCCCACATGCCTAGCAGAATCGCTCCGTTTTAGCTTCTCCTTCAATCTCTCCAACTGCTTCTGCAAAAGCCTGATGAGGGGAATGACCTGACTTAGGCTGGCAGTGTCTGAACTGACTTCACGTGTGTCAAGTTCAAAGGGTTGGAGAACCTTGCACAACATGGAAATCATTCTCCACTGCGCTTGAGTCAGGTGGATTCCCCCTCCTTTGCCTATATCGTAGGCAGATGTATAAGCTTGAATGGCCTTTTGCTGCTCCTCCATCCTCTGAAGCATATAGAGTGTTGAATTCCACCTCGTTACCACCTCTTGCTTCAGCTGATGGCAGGGCATGTTCATGAGTGTTTGCTGGCGCTCCAGTCTTCGGCACGCGGTGGCTGAATGCCGAAAGAGGCCTGCAATTTTTCGGGCCACCGACAGCATCTCCTGCACGCCCCTGTCGTTTTTCAAAAAATTATGCACCACCAAATTAATTGTATGTGCAAAACATGGGACGTGCTGGAATTTGCCCACATGTAATGCACGCACAATATTGGTGGCGTTGTCCAATACCACAAATCCCCAGGAGAGCCCAATTGGGGTAAGCCAATCTGCGATGATGTTCCTCAGTTTCCGTAAGAGGTTGTCAGCTGTGTGCCTCTTTTGGAAAGCGGTGATACAAAGCTTAGCCTGCCTAGGAACGAGTTGGCGTTTGCGAGATGCTGCTACTGGTATCGCCGCAGTTGTTGCTGCGGGAGGCAATACATCTATCAAGTGGGCTGTCACAGTCATATAGTCCTTAGTCTGCCTTGCTCCACTTGTCCACATGTCCGTGGTTAAGTGGACAGTGGGTACAACTGCAGTTTTTAGGACACTGAGGAAACTTTTTCTGACGTCTGTGTACATTCTCGGTATCGCCTGCCTAGAGAAGTGGAACCTAGATGGGATTTGGTACCGGGGACACACTACCTCAAGCAATTCTCTAAGTCCCTGTGAACTAACGGTGGATACCGGACGCACGTATAACACCAACATAGTTGTCAAGGCCTGAGTTATCTGCTTTGCAACAGGATGACTGCTGTGATATTTCATCTTCCTCGCAAAGGACTGTTGGACAGTCAATTGCTTACTGGAAGTAGTACAAGTGGTCTTCCGACTTCCCCTCTGGGATAACGATTGACTCCCAGCAGAAACGACAGCAGCAACAGCAGCAGTAGGCATTCCACTCAAAGATCCATCGGAGGAATCCCAGTTAGGAGAGGACTCATCAGACTTGCCAGTGACATGGCCTGCAGGACTACTGGCGTTCCTGTCTAAGGAGGAAATTGACATTGAGGGAGTTGGCGGTGTGGTTTGCAGGAGCTTGGGTACAAGAGGAAGAAAGGATTTAGTTGTCAGTGGACTGCTTCCACTGTCACCCAAAGTTTTTGAACATGTCAATGACTTCCGATGAATGCGCTCCAGGTAACATATAAGGGAGGATGTTCCTAGGTGGTTAAAGTCCTTACCCCTACTTATTACATCTTGGCAAAGGCAACACACGGCTTGACACCTGTTGTCCGCATTTCTGTTGAAATAATTCCACACCGAAGAGGTGATTTTTTTTTTTGTATTTTGACCAGGCATGTCAATGGCCTTATTCATCCCACGGACAACAGGTGTCTCCCCGGGTGCCTGACTTAAACAAACCACCTCACCATCAGAATCCTCCTCGTCAATTTCCTCCTCAGCGCCAGCAACACCCATATCCTCATCCTGGTCTACTTCAACAGTGACATCTTCAATTTGAATATCATGAACTGGTCTGTGGGTGCTCCTTCCAGCACTTGCAGGGGGTGTGCAAATGGTGGAAGGAGCCACCTCTTCCCGTCCAGTGTTGGGAAGGTCAGGCATCGTAACCGACACAATTGGATTCTCCTTGGGGATTTGTGATTTAGAACGCACAGTTCTTTGCTTTGCTTTTGCCAGCTTAACTCTTTTAATTTTTCTAGCGGGAGGATGAGTGCTTCCATCCTCATGTGAAGCTGAACCACTAGCCATGAACATAGGAGAGGGCCTAAGCCGTTCCTTGCCACTCCGTGTCGTAAATGGCATATTGGCAAGTTTACGCTTCTCCTCAGACGATTTTAATTTAGATTTTTGGGTAATTTTACTGAACTTTTGCTTTTTGGATTTTACATGCTCTCTTCTATGACATTGGGCATCGGCCTTGGCAGATGACGTTGATGGCATTTCATCGTCTCTGCCATGACTAGTGGCAGCAGCTTCAGCACCAGGTGGAAGTGGATCTTGATCTTTCCCTATTTTACCCTCCAAATTTTTGTTCTCCATTTTTTAATGTGTGGAATTATATGCCAGTAATATATCTGGAATTAGACGGCAGTAATGTCTGGAATTAGATGCCACAAGATAAATACCAGATACCACTGTGACTGGGATGATGATGACCTATACACAGTGACAGGACACTACCACAGCACCCTACAGCAGCAAGATGCAGCACAAGACACTGTACTAGTATTAGTAATGTAGTATTACTGAGCACCACAAGACACTGAGCACTGAATATACTGAGCACTGAATATACTGAGCACTGATGATACTGAGCACTGATGATACTACGGAGAACTGACACTGAGCAGCATGATGCAGCACAAGACACTGTACTAGTATTACTGAGCAGCACAAAAGCATTCTGGAATTGTCACCCTCCAGATACCACTGTGACTGGAATGATGGTGAACGATACACAGTCACAGGACAGTACTACCACAGCACCCTACAGCAGCACGATGCAGCACAAGAGAGACATTGTACTAGTATTACTGAGCAGCAATAAGCTCAGATACTGAGCACTGATATTGAGATTTGACACTGAGAGAACGTAGCCACGTCCTCTCTGTACCCTCTACAATGCACGAGTGAAAATGGTGATGCGCGGCTCTTTATATGGAATCCGAATCTCACGAGAATCCGATAGCGGGATGATGACATTTTGCCTCGTTCGGGTTTTCTGAGTCAGGCAGGAACAACCGAGCCTGGCTCGGACCCGTGTAAAACACATGGGCTAGTATTTACTAAAAATCCGAGTTTGGCCGATTTGTGTATTTTTTTCTAAGTCCCAATCCGGGAATTCACTAAGCACCAATCTCGGCAGTGTCTGGTCTATTCGTAATGGTTTGAATGACAACGTTCCGAAATACGAATGAATAGACCATCTGTCAAACGCGGCTGTTATTTCATAGAATACGGGAATTCACTATTCATTCGTATTTGGGTGTTAGTCTCTGAGTGCTCAAATGCGGTCGTATTTTTTTGCGATTCGTTAAAAAATAGACCTGCTTTTTTCAGTCGTGTTTACATGTGTTGCAAATAAAAAATCACTCACACCTGAATTAGGATGCCTATAAAAGGATGTTAGGCCCATTTCAATACACCTACACTCAGAAATGGCAGCAGGACTGTGGGCCAGTGATCTTTTGTGTGCTGTGGGATTCCTCAGACTCAGACATCAGCCTGTAAGTACCCAGGGCCAAGAAACTGAACATAGCAGGTTGTACAGGTTGCGCGGAGGCTGCGCAGGCCTCGTTTTTTTAGGGGGCGTTTAAACTTGAACGCATTGTCCGATGATAAGGTCATACAGATGTTCCGTCTAAATCTGTATGACCTTGTCAAACTGGGCCTAGACCCTGAGACAGCACGCTCTCGCCCTGTCTCAGGCCTGCACAAACTCCTGGCTGTGTTGCACTTTATGGCTACTGGCAGCTTTCAGGCTGTGTCTGGGGATGTCATAGGAATCTCACAGCCCTCATTTTCAAGAATCTTAACACAGGTGATGTATACCTAACGACCTCTTCTGTTTTGTGTTTGTTTTAATTATTCGGTGGCCAGTTCTGTCCTAAAATCTCATGTTTATTGTTCTTTAAAATGTTCACACAGGTGTTGGCTGTTTTGCAGCTCCACATCGAGGCCTCAATCTGCTTCCCTACCCAGGAGTCTCAGTGGCATGCCGTCAGGGTAGATTTCTATGAGCTGGCTGGCATGCCCAATGTGCTTGGAGCCATAGATTGCACACACATTCAGCTGAGACCACCTAGGGGCAGGCAGCACATATATACAAACCGCCATTTCGAACACTCCACAAATGTGCAGGTGGTTTGTGATGCAAATCTCAAAATAATGAGTGTTGTTGCTGGTTACCCTGGGGGCTGCCATGACGCCTTCATCCTCAGTCAGTCATCCCTCTTTGATAAGTTTGAGGACGGACAAATGCCAGATGGATGGCTGCTGGGTATGTAATTTGATATGTGTAGGCCTGCGTATACTTTGTCCAAATACAGGTGCAGATGTATTAACCTGTAGAAGGCATAAGGAAGTGAGAAACCAGTGATCTGTGCAAGGTGATAAAGGCACCAGCCAATCTGCTCCAATATGTAAATTAACATTTAGGAACAGATTGTCTGCTGCCTTTATTACCTTGCACATATCACTGGTTTTTCACTTCCTTATGCCTTCTACAGGTTAATACATCTGCCCCACAGTGTGTTACTTATGTGTTGCTGTATCTTAACATGAATCACGTTACTATATCTGTCTTTTAGGTGATGGAGGATATGGCTGTTTCTCTTGGCTTCTAACTCCATTGTCCCGACCTGATACCCCTGCTGAACACAATTACAATAATGCACATAAGTCCATGCGGAATGTGATAGAAAGATGTTTTGGTGTGCTGAAATCTAGGTTTCGGTGTCTGGATAAGTCTGGTGGCCTTTTGTTGTATAGTCCCTCCGAGGTGACTCAAATTGTGTTCTGCTGCTGCTTTCTTTATAACATGTGTTTGCAACAGCATCTGCCACATGTTGAGGAGGAGGAGGAGGAGGAGGAGGAGGAAGAAAGCAGCCAGCAAGCAGAGGAATTAGAGACATCTGGAGATACTTGGAGTACTGATGTAGGGAGGCAGGTTAGGCAACAGATCATCAATCGCTATTTCTAAGGTAAGCTTGGTTTGCTTATTTCATCTGTTGTGTATTCATAAATAGATGTTTCTCTGACGTCCTAGCGGATGCTGGGAACTCCGTAAGGACCATATGGAATAGACGGGCTCCGCAGGAGACTGGGCACTCTAAGAAAGAATTAGGACTACTGGTGTGCACTGGCTCCTCCCTCTATGCCCCTCCTCCAGACCTCAGTTAGAATCTGTGCCCGGCTCGAGCTGGTTGCACACTAGGGGCTCTCCTGAGCTCCTAGTAAAGAAAGTATTTATTAGGTTTTTTATTTTCAGTGAGATCTGCTGGCAACAGACTCACTGCTATGAGGGACTTAGGGGAGAGAAGCGAACCTACCTGCTTGCAGCTAGCTTGGGCTTCTAGGCTACTGGACACCATTAGCTCCAGAGGGATCGAACACAGGCCCAGCCTCGGTCGTCCGGTCCCGGAGCCGCGCCGCCGTCCCCCTTGCAGAGCCAGAAGACGGAAGATTCCAAGGAGAAAATCGGCGGCTGAAGACTCCGGTCTTCATTAAGGTAGCGCACAGCACTGCAGCTGTGCGCCATTGCTCCCCATGCACACCACATACTCCAGTCACTGATGGGTGCAGGGCGCTGGGGGGAGGCGCCCTGGGCTGCAATTAGATTACCTTACAAATGGCAAAAAACACATAATATAGTCTAATAAACTATATATGTGTAAAAATCCCCTGCCATAATATTATTATAAAGAGCGGGAGAAGCCCGCCGAAAAAGGGGCGGGGCTATCTCCCTCAGCACACTGGCGCCATTTTCTCTTCACAGCTCCGCTGGAAGGACGCTCCCCAGGCTCTCCCCTGCAGTTTCCAGGCTCAATAGGGTAAAAAAGAGAGGGGGGGCACTAAATTTAGGCGCAATACTGTGTATTATAGCTGCTATAGGGAAAATCACTTTGTGTAGTGTAATATCCCTGTGTTATATAGCGCTGTGGTGTGTGCTGGCATACTCTCTCTCTGTCTCCCCAAAGGACTTTGTGGGGTCCTGTCCTCAGTCAGAGCATTCCCTGTGTGTGTGCGGTGTGTCGGTACGGCTGTGTCGACATGTTTGATGAGGAGGCTTATGTGGAGGCGGAGCAGGTGCCGATAAATGTGATGTCACCCCCTGCGGGGTCGACACCAGAGTGGATGGATATGTGGAAGGTATTAACCGACAGTGTCAACTCCTTACATAAAAGGCTGGATGACGTAACAGCCGTAGGACAGCCGGCTTCTCAGCCAGTGCCTGCCCAGGCGTCTCAAAGGCCATCAGGGGCTCAAAAACGCCTGCTACCTCAGATGGCAGACACAGATGTCGACACGGAGTCTGACTCCAGTGTCGACGAGGATGAGACATATACACAATCCACAAGGGGCATCCGTTGCATGATTACGGCAATAAAAAATGTGTTGCACATTTCTGACATTAACCCAGGTACCACTAAAAAGGGTATTATGTTGGGGAGAAAAAGCAACCAGTGGTTTTTCCCCCATCAGATGAGTTGAATGAAGTGTGTGAAGAAGCGTGGGCTTCCCCCGAAAAGAAACTAGTGATTTCTAAAAAGTTACTGATGGCGTACCCTTTCCCGCCAGAGGACAGGTTACGCTGGGAGACATCCCCGAGGGTGGATAAAGCGCTCACACGCTTGTCAAAAAAGGTGGCACTGCCGTCTCAGGATACGGCCGCCTTAAAGGAGCCTGCGGATAGAAAGCAGGAGGCTATCCTGAAGTCTGTATATACACACTCAGGTACTATACTGAGACCTGCTATTGCTTCAGCATGGAAGTGCAGTGCTGCAGCAGCGTGGTCTGATTCCCTGTCTGATAACATTGATTCCCTTGACAGGGACACTATATTGCTAACCATAGAGCATATTAAAGACGTAGTCTTATCTATGAGAGATGCACAGAGGGATATTTGCCGGCTGGCATCTAGAATAAATGCAATGTCCATCTCTGCCAGAAGAGTATTATGGACTCGGCAGTGGACAGGTGATGCTGATTCTAAAAGGCACATGGAGGTTTTGCCTTACAAGGGTGAGGAATTGTTTGGGGATGGTCTCTCGGACCTCGTTTCCACAGCAACAGCTGGGAAGTCGACATTTTTACCTCAGGTTCCCTTACAGCCTAAGAAAGCACCGTATTATCAGGTACAGTCCTTTCGGCCCCAGAAAGGCAAGCGGGTTAAATGCGCGTCCTTTCTGCCCAGAGGCAGGGGTAGAGGGAAAAAGCTGCACCATACAGCCAGTTCCCAAGAACAAAAATCCTCCCCTGCTTCCACTAAATCCTCCGCATGACGCTGGGGCTCCACTGGTGGAGCCAGGTGCGGTGGGGGCCCGTCTCCGGAACTTCAGCGACCGGTGGGTTCGCTCACAGGTGGATCCCTGGGTTCTACAAGTGGTATCTCAGGGATACAAGCTGGAATTCGAGACGTCTCCCCCTCGCCGCTACCTCAAATCGGCCTTGCCAGCCACTCCCCAGGACAGGGAGGTAGTACTGGCGGCAATTCACAAGCTGTACCTCTAGCAGGTGATAATAAAAGTTCCCCTCCTTCAACAGGGAAGGGGTTACTATTCCACAATGTTTGTGGTACCGAAACCAGACGGTTCGGTGAGACCCATTCTAAATTTGAAATCCTTGAACACTTATATAAGGAGGTTCAAGTTCAAAATGGAATCGCTCAGGGCGGTTATTGCAAACCTGGAAGAAGGGGATTACATGGTATCACTGGACATCAAGGATGCTTACCTGCATGTCCCCATTTACCCACCTCACCAGGTGTACGTCCGTTTTGTGGTACAAGACTGCCATTACTAATTCCAGACGTTGCCGTTTGGTCTGTCCACGGCACCGAGGCTATTTACCAAAGTAATGGCCGAAATGATGATACTCCTTCGAAAGAAGGGAGTTATAATTATCCCATACTTGGACGATCTCCTTATAAAGGCGAGGTCCAGGGAGCAGTTGTTGGTCGGAGTAGCACTATCTCAGGAAGTGCTACAACAGCACGGCTGGGTTCTGAATATTCCAAAGTCGCAGCTGGTTCCTACGACGCGTCTGCTGTTCCTGGGTATGATTCTGGACACAGAACAGAAGAAGGTGTTTCTCCCGGAGGAGAAGGCCAAGGAGTTGTCATCTCTGGTCAGAGACCTCCTGAAACCAAAACAGGTGTCGGTGCATCACTGCACGCGAGTCCTGGGAAAGATGGTAGCTTCTTACGAGGCAATTCCATTCGGCAGATTCCATGCAAGGATCTTTCAGTGGGATCTGTTAGACAAGTGGTCCGGATCGCATCTTCAGATGCATCGGCTGATCACCCTGTCCCCGAGGGCCAGGGTGTCTCTGCTGTGGTCGCTGCAGAGTGCTCATCTTCTAGAGGGCCGCAGATTCGGCATACAGGACTGGGTCCTGGTGACCACGGATGCAAGCCTCCGAGGTTGGGGGGCAGTCACTCAGGGAAGAAACTTCCAAGGACAATGGTCGAGTCAGGAGGCTTCCCTACACATTAAATATTCTAGAACTAAGGGCCATTTACAATGCCCTAAGTCAGGCAAGACCCCTGCTTCAAAACCAGCCGGTGCTGATTCAGTCAGACAACATCACAGCGGTCGCCCATGTAAACCGACAGAGCGGCACAAGAAGCAGGATGGCGATGGCAGAAGCCACAAGGATTCTCCGATGGGCGGAAAATCACGTGATAGCACTGTCAGCAGTGTTTATTCCGGGAGTCGACAACTGGGAAGCAGACTTCCTCAGCAGGCACGACCTCCACCCGAGAGAGTGGGGACTTCATCCAGAAGTCTTCCAACTGATTGTAAACCGTTGGGAAAGGCCACAGGTGGACATGATGGCGTCCCGCCTAAACAAAAAGCTAATAAGATATTGCGCCAGGTCAAGGGACCCTCAAGCAATAGCTGTGGACGCTCTAGTGACACCGTGGTGTACCAGTCGGTTTATGTGTTCCCTCCTCTTCCTCTCATACCAAAGGTGCTGAGGATAATAAGAAAGAGAGGAGTAAGAACTATACTCATCGTTCTGGATTGGCCAAGACGGACTTGGTACCCGGAACTGCAAGAAATGATCTCAGAGGACCCTTGGCCTCTGCCTCTCAGACAGGACCTGCTACAGCAGGGGCCCTGTCTGTTCCAAGACTTACCGCGGCTGCGTTTGACGGCATGGCGGTTGAACGCCGGATCCTGATGGAAAAAGGCATTCCGGTTGAAGTCATTCCTACGCTGATAAAAGCTAGGAAAGATGTGACAGCAAAGCATTATCACCGCATATGGCGAAAATATGTTGCTTGGTGTGAGGCTATGAAGGCCCCCACAGAAGAATTTCAGCTGGGTCGTTTTCTGCACTTCCTACAGTCAGGACTGACTATGGGCCTAATATTGGGTTCCATTAAAGTCCAGATTTCGGCCCTATTTTCTTTCAAAAAGAACTGGCTTCACTGCCTGAAGTTCAGACGTTTGTTAAGGGAGTGCTGCACATTCAGCCCCCTTTTGTGCCCCCGGTGGCACCTTGGGATCTCAACGTTGTGTTGGATTTCCTAAAATCACATTGGTTTGAGCCACTTCAGACCGTGGAATTAAAATATCTCACGTGGAAAGTGGTCATGCTTTTGGCCTTGGCTTCGGCTAGGCGGGTGTCAGAATTGGCGGCTTTGTCCTGTAAAAGCCCCTATCTGATCTTCCATATGGACAGAGCAGAATTGAGGACGCGTCCCCAATTCCTCCCTAAGGTGGTATCAGCGTTTCATTTGAACCAACCTATTGTGGTGCCTGCGGCTACTGGGGACTTGGAGGCCTCCAAGTTGCTAGATGTAGTCCGGGCCCTGAAAATCTATGTTTCCAGGACGGCTAGAGTCAGAAAGACTGACTCGCTGTTTATCCTGCATGCACCCAACAAGCTGGGTGCTCCTGCTTCTAAGCAGACTATTGCTCGCTGGATCTGCTCCACGATTCAACTTGCACATTCTGCGGCTGGACTGCCGCATCCTAAATCTGTGAAGGCCCATTCCACGAGGAAGATGGGCTCTTTTTGGGCGGCTGCCCGAGGGGTCTCGGCTTTACAACTTTGCCGAGCTGCTACCTGGTCGGGATCAAACACGTTTGCAAAATTCTACAAGTTTGATACCCTGGCTGAGGAGGACCTTGAGTTTGCTCATTCGGTGCTGCAGAGTCATCCGCACTCTCCCGCCTGTTTGGGAGCTTTGGTATAATCCCCATGGTCCTTACGGAGTTCCCAGCATCCACTAGGACGTCAGAGAAAATAAGAATTTACTCACCGGTAATTCTATTTCTCGTAGTCCGTAGTGGATGCTGGGCGCCCATCCCAAGTGCGGATTGTCTGCAATACTTGTATATAGTTATTGCCTAACTAAAGGGTTATTGTTATGAGCCATCTGTTCAGTGAGGCTCAGTTGTTATTCATACTGTTAACTGGGTATAGTTATCACGAGTTGTACGGTGTGATTGGTGTGGCTGGTGTGAGTCTTACCCGGGATTCCAAATCCTTTCCTTATTGTGTCAGCTCTTCCGGGCACAGTTTCCCTAACTGAGGTCTGGAGGAGGGGCATAGAGGGAGGAGCCAGTGCACACCAGTAGTCCTAATTCTTTCTTAGAGTGCCCAGTCTCCTGCGGAGCCCGTCTATTCCCCATGGTCCTTACGGAGTTCCCAGCATCCACTACGGACTACGAGAAATAGAATTACCGGTGAGTAAATTCTTATTTTTGCCTTTTTTACCAAAATCCATTACTCAGAATGTGTCTGTCTCCTTGACACATACAAACATACCCTCGCTATATGAAAAACAAATGTCGCATGTGTATTGTGTGTATTTTTAATCTCAAAACAACAGATTATGAGTGGCATGCATTAAGTCTGGATAAGTGATCGTAAACTTGCAGTGCTAATTTCTTACAAGCCCACATCATCCATTTAGTATTTCACTTTATCATTGTGTGTAACGTCCTAATGCACAGGTTCACAAACTCGGCCCTCAGGACCACACACAGTGCATGTTTTTCTCGTAACCCAGTAGAAGCACAGGTGTATGAATTACTCACAGACATATGTTAAAAGGTTCACAGGTGGAGCTAATTATGTCACTTGTGATTCTGTGAGGAGACCTGCAAAACATGCACTGTGTGGGTTCCTGAGGGCCGAGTTTGAGAACCTGTGTTCCCAAAAAACACTCCTCAACATATAATATGTTAGCCTTGAGGAATACATGTGTCCCTATGTGTGATGCACCATCATATTTAAGACTCACAAACTTACTGTAATCAGGAATAATTTATTTCCTAATGTTTGATGCTGTAAACTTGATGATGTGTAAGTAAATACACAGTTTGCCACACATATACATTATTATACACAGTTTTTGATTTTTGTTGTAAAAGTACATATTTGTTTGTTTCAGCATCATGTGTAAAAACATGCTTAATAATTTTTTACACACACAAACATGTCCCAACAATACTGACATTCATTTGGACAATGTTTTTCAAACAAAACAAAGGCAACATATTAGAAGCTTTTTACGCAACTCAATTGTGTTCTTCTTGTAATGTTGTATAGATAAGATAGCTAAGCTATGTATCACTAACATTGTAATTTGGATTGTCTGCAGGCAAAGAGAATGATTGGAATCTAGAAAGAGTAATGATTAGAAAAAAATCAAGTGGTCAGTTTACTTCCTGCTAAAGACATTCTGCCTGGCTGGCAATTATTGTATCTGCAGGCAAAGAGAATGATTGGAATCTAGAAAGAGTAATGATTAGAAAAAAATCAAGTGGTCAGTTTACTTCCTGCTAAAGACATTCTGCCTGGCTGGCAATTATTGTATCTGCAGGCAAAGAGAATGATTGGAATCTAGAAAGAGTAATGATAAGAAAAAAATCAAGTGGTCAGTTTACTTCCTGCTAACATGTATGTGTGGCTCCATCAACATTTCCCTCCTCCAATACAAAAAAAAAATGTTAATTAATAAATGTGCGTACTAAATTTATGTTTTTTTGTGGCCCACTTATAATTAATGATGTTGAAAAAAGGGTCAAGGAGCTGTTATATTTTTTTAGCAACAAAAACACTTGCTAACTATTTTGAGTTACTTATCACAAATGTCTAACTTGTTTTTTTTCACGTTTTTTTGGGTGGCTGCTTGTCCTACCCTTTGCCTTTAGCACTGTCATGTTGTCGTGCTCTGGTGGACCGTCTTGGTGGTGATGAGACTGGCGTGATATTTGGAGTAGTCGTACCAGAACTGCTGCTTGTTTGCTGTTGGTGCATGCATCTGAGTGTTTCATTCAGGTTAGTGAGGGTGGCATTGAGTTCACATGTAGCAGCATTTTGATTGTCTACTATTCGGAATAAACTTTCATTAATCTTTTGATTGTTTTGAAAAATGCTCATATAACTTGGCTGTTGTCTGTGCTGTTCTTCCATTATGCGCTGTAAGTTGCCCATGACCTGTGTAACGTCTGTACGCATGAGTTCCATGGTATTGCCTATTCTGGTTGTTTGTTCATTTTGTCTACTCAGATTTCTTGATATTCTTCTGAGGTGAGATGGTAGGCTTGCAAACATTTGTGTCTGCTTACGCAGGCAATCTTCATTAGTGGCCTGCTGTCTAGCCCAAATAGTCCAAAACACCTGATCAGGGCCTTGTGTTCCTGGTGTTGTTGGGCTGTGTTGTGGTGGTGGTGTGCTTTGCTGTGGTGGTGTACTCACAGGTGCTGGGGGGCTCATTCCTTGCATTAATGGCTGCATTTCTAAGATGTTTGTCTCCTCCATGTCACTGTGTTGGTGTTGTTGCGGAGGGATGCTGTTCCCAGGACTCGAAGCTGAAATGTTAAACAAATCTCCGTTAGCTATCCATATGGTTGTGAAATGTTAAAAAATCACTACACATGGAACACATGTCATTCACTGTTGCTTTCAACTATTCTGCCTAGCAACATCATCACTCATAGCTTAAATACATACATATGCCTGTTTGAGGCAAATGTGTCTGGTTACTTAATTGTGAAAGCAAACACTTTAGTTTTATTGTAGCTCACACATACTCCATAAAAACACATTGGAATACATAATGTGTTACCTTATAGCTTTGTTCAAACAAGCATAGTAATGTTTTTATATGTATTTTGCAATGTTACCTCAAGCACACATGTGAATTTTGGAAAAACAACCTTACTTTTTGCAAACAAACCAACATGCTTTTTTGTTGCAGCATCTTACACCCAATGTCATACTGTATGGCTCAAGTGGACATACATATCTTTACTGGATGTGGACAAGGCCATTTAGCTTGGATTCCATTTCAGCTTTTACTTACTGCGGTAAGTATTTTAGTTTTGGATGTGTTTTGACTTAATGCGGTTATGACTGATTTTGATTATGTTCTGACATTTGACAAATTTTTTTCAGTTTGATACTCACAATCAAGATGAGGGGAGTGTGGATGATGTCTTGGAGGTGTGTCCAAAATTTGGAGTGGGGGTACAGAACATATTAACGATAATCTTCGTGGCGGGGTAGCCTGCTGTGTTTGTGCCGGGACATACGACCTTGCTTTCTTTTCGGCCACAGGTTTTTTGTGGTGATATCTTACAGAAGTGCCACTTCTGCTGCTCCATACTTCTTTTGATGGACCTTTTAATGAAAGTGCAATTTTGTTATGCCCATTCCTTTACAAGCATACCCTATATATAATGGACACTTTACCTGCTTCCGCAGCGTCATCATCATCAGATGTGATAGGAGTTACTGGCCGACGAGTAGTACTGCTTTTTTCAGACACTGTATAAAATGAATTATATAAAAAAATCATGCTATTGTGTATACATCCACCCATTATGCTTATAAACATTTATTCTTTTAGAAATGCTTGGTTTTTATTTAAAACAAACATAAGGACCAGAAATAATAAAAAAAAAAAAACAATGACCAAAACACATATGCACTATGGCAACATCCACACAGGAAAACATGTACAGGACACTGACATAGGCCACAAGTTCAAGAAAAGATTTAAAATAAAAAAACACACACAACTTCATTTTGTATTGGAAGGAAAAATATTACAGATGCAATATATAATTTGCTCTGTGATGTGGCACTCCAAAGACACATTACCACTATATGAGCAAAAACAAAATGCAGCAATTTATAAAAAAATTACACTGCAGTGTGGTGTCACGGTACAAATACAAGCAAAAATAAAAAAATAAAAAATTGTTTTTTAAATTAAATAATTAACATTATCTAAAGATGATATTACACATGTAAGTGGTTTCCAAACCACTTTCCAGTACTCCAGCCTCTAACATGACAACCACTTTTTAAAAAAAATTGCACATGGATCACTTAAATATAAAACATAGTCACAAATTTTTTCTACAAAAACGCCCAAAAGGAAAACATTATTGCAGGACAATTCAGAGACACACCAAGTCCAAACTACACATGCAAAATATCTGTCAGAAAAACACATGACATACAATAAAGTAAGATGTTACATTGGCTTTTATATAAAACATTAACCAAAACAATGTATTTGCTGACACACACTTGAAGATGGGAGTAATATGCAACGTCACATGACACACATTACAAAAAAAAAAAAAGAATGTAAATGCAAATACACATGCTCACCATTCTTCCTGGGCCTATCTGAATCCCGGACATGGGTTGCAGAGACAACTTCAGGAGGTATTACACTCCGCATGGGCTCCTCATACTCCAGATAACTTGCAATATAGGGCTGCCCACCACTGGTTTTCCGAGCCGACTTGGCCTCCTTGGCCATTTTGGACTTGACACGTCGCTTTATGTCATAGTACCGTTTGCGGCACGTGTCCTCCGTCCGCTTGACCACCCCCTCACTATTGACAGCAGCAACTACTTTCGCCCACAACACCGTCTTCCTCCGTGTTGGCACCTTGGCGGACTCAGGCCCAAATAGCTGCCTCTGATACTTCATCAGCTCACGCACCAATGCCACATTTTCTGCAAAACTAAACTTAACATTCCGCCCAGTCTTAGTAGTGGTGCGTGGCTGCGGAGCACTCTGACTGTCACTATCACTTGAGGCTGCTGCAGCAACCTCACCCACCTCCTCCACCTCACTAACCTCACTAACACTCACCTCCTCCACCTGACCGACCTCCTCCCCCTCACTCACACCCTCCACCTCACCCACCTCTGAGTCACACATAATTGTGTGTCTAAACAGTTAACACAGAAAAAAAAAAACACAAACAACACACTCCTCCACTACCACTACACAACTCACACACACACACACACACACACACACACACACACACACACACACACACACAAACACTGACAAGGGACTATAAAGAAAAATAACTTGGACTAAAAATGAGACAAAACCACAAAATACAAGACAACAAGAATGACAAGACGACTTTCAAACACAATACCACACTCAGAAATCGCTACCAACACTCCTCACCAAACCACAAATTCACCTACCTCCACAGCACAACCTCCCTCCTCCTCACCACTAACTAAACCCACGAGGTGCGGACAGTTTGGGGCGTATTTATATGGTTGCGCACAGACACTCCTACCATCTGAAACACAACCAATCCCGAACGGGGATGAAAATCGAAACTGAAAGTGAAAAAAAAAAACCGGGGGAAAAAAAAAACCCCTGCCGCGTTTAACTTAGGGAAAAAAACAGCAAAGACAACAAAAACAGGTACGCAAACGACAATGACGGCCGTAAATGTGCCCAAAAAACACGACTGGCATCGACATCGGAAAACACGAAAACCATAAAGTCGAATGCTTAGTAACTTTGCGTATATGGATTCAAAAAGTTGCATGAAAATGCACCCGATACAAAATGAGTTTAAACACTACACAAACCGACTCAAACACGAATATTAGTAAATATTGCCCAAGGAGTTCAGGGGGGTTCGGTTCTCGAACCGAACCCGCTCATCTCTATTAATAATGTGTTCAAACTGAAATCTAAATTGCAGTGTAAAAATAAAGCAGGCAGTATGTACTCTGCACACAGGGCCGGGGCAAGGTTTCTTGGCACCCCAGGCAAAACTTCAGTCTACCCCCCCCCCACCCCCCCTCCCTTCCTACACACATGCACACAGCAAAACCCACTTTTCAGCTCCTCAGGTAAATTTGTGGTGGTGGTGGTGTCTTAGAAGTTCCACAGCCACCGCCTGCATTAAATGCTACAAGGGTGCCTCTCGGAGACATCCTTAATTTTGTGATAGCCAGACTTAGGGGAACCCCCCAGATCCCCGCACCATATGCAGCTACCTAATGACATCGGCCCTGGTCTCTGTGCATACGTCTCTATGACTATGGTGCAAGAGGATGTGGTCAGGATCCCGATGTTCAGAATTCTGGCGTTCGGAATATCAATGCCAGAATACTGACACTGCTCGGAATACCAACGTCAGGATCCTGACATGAATTACAGTGCCGGCGCAGCTATCCCGAATGCTGCCGCCACTCAGGTGAGGTAAGCAGCGGGGGGGTGGGGGGGGGTTAGATTTGGGTTGTGGGGGGGAGGTGGCTTAGGCTGCAGGGAGGGAGGGCTAGGGTTAAGTACAAATAGGGGGGGTTAGTATTAAGTAGTGGACAGGGAGTGTTAGAGGGTAGGGGAGGGTGGTTAGGGTACCCTGCGCACCCTTCTTGACATTGCCACGATTGGGATACTTGCGTCGGGATACTGATGCCAGCATCCCAACCGCCGCCTTTTCATACTGAACCCCGTAGGAATATGCACAGATTATTGAGAAGTGTTAGAACATGAGGACATGCTCTGAGACTGGAGGGGGGGAGGATTAAGGGAAATTTGAAGAAAAATTACTTCACAGAAAGGGTAGATGACAAGTGGAATAGCCTCCCATCAGAGGTGGTAGATGACGCTAAGACAGTAGAGCAATTTAACATCACAGACCACAGCTCTCTAGTGACAAGTGCTCACCTGTTCCTGCTCCATGGCATGCTATTCTCTATTAGAAGTGCTGTAAATTATTTGGGAAATAGACCAATATAACACACTTCTCCAATGTTCCTAGCATTAAATGCTACTATTTCAGTATTCCTGTATCTGCTGCTCAGCTGGTATTCCTGATTCCTGCTTATGACCCAGACTCAGACTTGTATGCTTCCTGTACAGACCTTTGTTCTGTACCCCAATCCTGCACCTCTGCCTGGACCAATATCCTCTTTGTGACCTTTACTCTGCCTGCCACCATATGTAATAATGCTGTTAGGTAATGTCTGTCTCGGATGGAGCCAGAGTATGTGAACGTAGAGGACAAGCGGCGCCCCCCCGTGCAGTGTTGCCATATCTTCCATAAAGAATGTTGACCTTACCTGGCTCACTGAGAAGTGGAATTGCTGACCAGCACGTGGGCAGAGGATCTCAGGAGGGACATGAGCAGAGGAGAATCAAGAAAATGGCTTGTGCCACCATGGGAACAGGCCATCTGCAAACCACACATGCTGACTAGACATGGCACTGACATCAGCAGCAGGTCAGAGTTGTCACCGCGTCTAGTGCCGAGTGTCTAGTGATATCTGGGTCGCACTTTGTATTTCCCGAGTGCCGCGCATCGTGTAAAGGGGCGTGGCCTATGTCAAAGGGGCGTGGCTTCAATGGGAACATAGATTACATCACTCAGTGGCAAGCCAGCATCCCTGGAGATGCTGTGCTGTCCCCCAGAGACTAGCGAATGGCTCCGCCTCCTCCTGACGCCACTGCTCCTGGTCCGTCTTCTTCTGCCGCACTGCTGCTGGTACTGGGTATAAGGGCTCTGCTGTCAGACGCACGGCTCTCTGCTGCCACTGCGCTGCTGTCCACCTTCCCCTACCTCACACCGCCCCCTTGTGCTCAACACCCCACAGGACAGCCAGCACTGCTGGTGGTGAGGGTGACAAATTGCTGCGGCTGGCTGGACCCACGGCCGCTGCAAGGCTTGCCAATCTTCTAATTCAGAGGGAGTGTGCCGCCCTCAAATGGCCGGCGCCCATAGGCAGCTGCCTAAAGCTGCCTAATGGTGGCGCCGGCCCTGTCTGCACAGAAACAAAATAACCCACCCAAATCTAACTCTGCAAATTTTATATCTGCCCCCCCTGCAGTGCACATGGTTTTACCCAACTGCTATCAAGTTTGCTGCTACGATCAGGTGTGAATTACCCCCACAGTCATATTGGAGATGCAGAATGCACATAACTGTCACACTAACTCTGTATGTTAGAGGAATGTCAGATAATGTTATCTAATGAGTAGTGCTGCCGTCTTATTTTACTGTTCATTGGGACAATACTGTATGCAGTAAGAACACATTATAAACATTTTTATACAGGTTTTATTTATCAAAATGCTTCTGTCACACCACATTGCTTATCTCTCCAGTGCATAGTTGCCTACCCTCCCGCCTTCTGCAGGAGACTCCCTGAAATAGCAGCAATCACCCTGATTGCACCTTATCCCCATTATGCAGCTGTTACATTTTTTTTTTTTTTGGGTAGGGGACGGGGTGGGCGAGAGAAATAAATCAGAGATGCACACATTCAGAATCAGATGGGATCATCAGTGCCATTTCCCTGTATTAGTTATAAGGCACAGAGGGGCAGATGTATTAACCTGGAGAAGGCATAAGGAAGTGATAAACCAGTGATATGTGTAAGGTGATAAAGGCACCAGCCAATCAGATCCTAACTGTAAAAGGCACCAGCCAATCAGCTCCAATATGTAAATTAACAATTAGGATCTGATTGGCTGGTGCCTTTATCACCTTGTACATATCGCTGGTTTATCACTTCCTTATGCCTTCTCCAGGTTAATACATCTGCCCCAATGATCCTTATGGCTACATGCATTTTAAATAAGTTTTCTTGTGGCCACTTATAGTATATAGGAGATAATAGCAAATACCACAGTAGACGAGACCTTGGGTAACAGTGATCATAATATGATCACATTCGATATTAGTTTTTAAAAGCAGCATCCTAAGAGTTCAACTAAGACACTTAACTTTAAAAAAGCAAATTTTAATAGACTGAAACTTATACTAAAGGCAGGCCCGGCGCTACCCGCTCAGCAAAGGGACACAGAGTAGGTAGGTGCCAGGGTGGGGAGGCGCTCTCCACGCTCTGTATCCCTGTGCTGCGCCTGTGACCCTGCTGCTGCTGCCGGCGCCAGTGCCTGTCATGTGACAGGCACTGGCGCCGGCAGCTTCAAGCCTCTCCAGTCCTCCCCCACTTGACACCGGCGGCATTTCTCCTGCTGACCTGCTCGGCAGGAAGGGGGTGGAGCTACACAGACCTGAGGGGCGGGGCTACACAGACCTGAGGGGGCGGAGCTACAAGGACAAGGCAGCCTGCCAGACTCAGAGAGTGACAGAAAAAAAAGTTTCTGCTGCGGGGTACACTGGGCTCCACAAGGATAGACATAGGGGTGTAGAGTAGGATCTTGATCCGAGACACCAACAGGCTGAAAAGCTTTGACTGTTCCCAGAATGCATAGCGCCGCCTCCTCTATAACCCCGCCTCCCTGCACAGGAGCTCAGTTTTGTAGTTGGTGCCGCAGATAGCAGGCACATAACAGAGGGGCTGCTCTGGGCAGCCCTAAGAAGAGCTTTTTTGAGAAGAAAAGTGAAGACTTCAAGGGCTGCAGCAGTGTGTACATGTCTAGTGACATTCACTGCTGCAGCTCCATCTCTCCCCAGCGGCGCTGTACACTCCCGAGCCCTGGTTGCCGGGTAACTACAGCAGGAGGCTCCGGTTTTCTTCTGTGGTCAGGCACACACGATGGGTGCTCTCCGGGATCACGTGGCCGCGCTTCGGGAGGGGGTGAGTGGGTCCCGCTTGCGGGACCCGTACTTTATCGCGATCCGGCGCGGTTAGTGGGAGGCGGGCCGCGCGCGCTGACGGTGGACACTGTGGCAGTACAGGCGATCCCACTAGATCACCAGGGCATGGGTGCAGGTCAGGTTTTCCCTTAAAACCATTTTACTAGTAGCCCGCAGTACCCGGTGGTTTTGCCAGCAGGGGGATAAGGCTTAGACCTGGAGCCCCTCCCCCAGCCCCAGGGTGCCATTTCCCGCAAATGTTCCCGCCCTGGAGCTGCATATCTGTCTCTCCCTCACTCCCTGTCAGTGTTTGGGCGCCATTTCTCTCAGCTACTCTGTTCCTGGGACTGCTTGGGCAAATCCTCCTGTGTAAAGCCGCCTGGTTGTCAGCACTGTGACTTTACATGACACTTAAGTATTCTACCTGTCACTTAGACAGTGTTAGTTAAGAAAGAGTGCATTTAGTCAGGGTTTTCTAGTACAATTACCCTGTGATATACAGGGCCGTCTTAACGGCAGTGTAGGCCCCTGGGCACAGCAATGCATTGGGCCCCCTACCCATCCTCCAGCGGTAGGGGTGGGGGGTGCTATCAGCGGCAGCTTTGATGTCCCGTGGGTGGTAGGGGGTGTTCTATCTTCCGCTCAGCATGTAGGACCTGGAGCAGTAATTTCTGCTAATTGCTCCTGCACAGATGGGGCGGGAGGGAGAACACTAAACTGTAGAAGAGGGCATTGGGCTGAATGAAGGGGCCCCGGTACATGACTTCCGGGGTGGTAGGGGGTGTTTAATACACAGGAGAGGGATGGATAGTGGAGTAGGCTTAATATTCATAATTTTCTGGTGGGAGGGCAGCTTGCTTGACTGCAGATATCTCAAGTTCCTGAAAATATATTTCTTTGTTTTGAATGGGATAAAAAACTAGAGATTCCCACCTTTCAGAAGGTTTTGGGGACTTGGGGATCAGAGTTCAGGAGCCAGAGCAATCCTCCAATGAATATATAAAACTGTATACCAGGCGCATGGAGCTGGAGCAGGGACCAGCTGCTGGAAGGCTGATATCTCTGGTTCTGGGCACAGTAGAGACAAGCTGCCAGCGTCTAGCAAAAGGGGAGAGTCCCAGCTTTTGGATTATACCCTCAGAAAAACTCTAAGTCAGACAGAACCTGAGATATCTGGCTGGGAAGAGCAATTAACAGGCTCGGATGGGGACCACTGCTTTCACGTTGGATATCTCCAGTTCCCCAAGGCCGATTTTCAAAAATCTGGTACCCCTGGAAAGAGGGGACCATCAGCTATCAGCCTAGGGCCCTTATGCTCCTGGGGCCCTTGGGCAAGAGCCCATTGAGCCCATACGGGAAGACGGCCCTGGTGATATACATCCAGTTCTTACTGTGCAATGTTATATTTATTGACTACATAGCTATATAAGCTGGTCCAGTGCAGTATTATTGTTAGTAATAACCTCTGCATTGTACAACTGTGACTATATGTGTGTGCATTTGATAGCTGAGTGGTGTCCATTTCGTGTCTTTCACTCAACTTGCTATCCCTATATTCTATAACCTGACGGGGCTTGGTGCGTCAGGTGTTATTTAATATAGGATTTTCACAAAAATATACTGTATTACGTATTTTTCTCTGTGATTTAGTCACCATATCTCTCCTTTATCTCTGCTTGTGCTGACTACACTGCACAGGGGTTTCGGTAAGAGGTATTGTGCTGCTGCCAATTGTACTGTGTTACCTGATACTGCAAGTTATATCATGTCTGTTTCTGAGGGTAACGGTTCTGCGGCTGCACACACTGCCGGTGTTGCTGAAGCCACAGATCCATATGAAGAGAATATAGCAGCTGTGGGCTCTGGTTCTGGGGGCTCCTTGCCCCCCAGTGGGACTGTGGCAACGGAGGTACATAATGACCCACCGTGGGCTGCTTTTTCCACGCTTCTACATACGCTAGTTAATAAACTAACACCCCTTATGGGACCCCCTATGCCGGTGCAACCGTATGTGGTCCCTGCAGCTAACCCGCCATGGGCGGACAATTTATCTGCTCAATTGAAGAAGTTGAACCAGTCCCTGACTACTAAAAAGTCTGACCCTCGCTCGCCTAAGCCCAAGGGGTCCTCTAAGTGAGCTCTTATCTCCTCACAATCCACTGCTGTCACTGACACCTCGTCTGATGAAGACGACACTTACACTGACCCCACAGATTCTGACACAGATACTGCTGATGGGGAGGGTAGTTCACATGTGGATGTTCCTGATCATGTGGAGGCTATTAAGTTAATTTTACAGATTACGGATGATCCCGAGCCATTCGTCCCTCCTAAGAAACCAGATAGGTTCAAGCGTCAGAAGGTGGTTAAACAAGTTTTACCTCACTCTGACCAACTAGTGGATATACGTCAGGAACCCTGGAAAAACCCGGGTAAGAAGTTTGTGCCTCAAAAGATGCTGGCTCGCTATCCGCTCGCGCCAGAGCTGTCTAAAAATTGGGAAACGCCTCCTCCAATAGACTCACATGTGGCTAGGATGGTGGTTTCCTCAGCTCTACCTGTCACTACCGTCACGTCTCTAAAAGAGCCTACGGATAAACGTGTGGAGGGTTGTCTGAAAGCGATTTACACCCTCACGGGTGCTGCACAAAGGCCCACTAATGCAGCAACATGGGCTGCAGAGGCTATTGAAGCATGGGCCTTGGAGTTAGAAACTGATATCTCTTCTGACCATGCTAGACAATGCTTGTCATATATTGTCACAGCTTCTCGCAATATTAAAGAGGCGGCTTCTGATGCCGGTATCTTAGCAGCCAAGGCCTCTACTACATCAGTCCTGGCTCGCCGGATATTGTGGCTGAGATCCTGGTCTGTGGATCTGGACTCTAGAAAAACCCTGGAGGTACTCCCTTTCAAGGGAGATATTCTGTTTGGGGAGGACTTAAATAAGATAGTGGCTGACTTGGCTACTGCCAAAACTGCATGTCTGCCAAGTACCGCTCCTTCGGTGTCGAAGGCTAAAGGTACTTCCTTTCGCCCCTTTCGTCCTTCAGGTAAAACAAAAGGTCAGGCGTACAACAAGCAGGCCCGCACTTCCAAACCTGGTAAGCCGAAGACCAAAAGAGCCTGGGCGGCCTGTCAGCCAGCTTCCAAGACCAATAAGCCTGCCGCATGACGGGGCGGGCCTCCCCCTGGGGGATCCCAGGGTGGGGGGCCGGCTTCTAGGGTATACACAGGAATGGTTGAAGACCACTTCAGATGCCTGGGTATGGGAAGTCGTCACTCGAGGTTACGCCATAGCCTTCAAAAACCGACCCCCTCATCGATTTTGCCGGACAGACGTCCCGTTGGACCATACAAAGGCAAACACTTTACATTCGGTGGTACAGACCCTCCTGGATAGGTGCCTCTTGCGCAGAGGAGCCGGGGGTACTATTCTCCGCTGTTTCTAGTCCCGAAACCGAATGGGTCCTCTCGGCCCAGTCTCAACCTCAAGGCATTGAACAGGTTTGTGAAGGTTTCCAAGTTCCGTATGAAAACCCTTCGCTCTATAGTTCTGGCCTTGGAACCTGGGGACTACATAGTCTCCCTGGACATACAGGATGCTTACCTGCATATTCCTATAGCAGCGTCACATCAGCAAAAACTGCGGTTTGCGATTGGCAACCTCCATTACCAGTTTCGGGCGTTACCTTTTGATTTAACTACGGCTCCGCGAGTCTTCACCAAAGTTATGGCGGTGATGACGGTGGTACTCCGCCGTCAAGGGGTCAGGATACTGCCGTATCTGGATGACATGTTAATCCTGGCAAATTCCCCAGAACTTCTTCTACGTTATCTGGATATGACTGTCCGGTTTCTACAAGCCCACGGGTGGCTCATTAAATGGAAGAAATCCTCCCTGGTACCTGCTCAGAGCATGGTGCAACTGGGAGCGCTATTGGATACTCACAACCAGAGGTTGTTCTTGTCTCAGGAGAAAGTCCTGAAGCTTCAGGACAGGATTCGTTGCTTCCTTTCTCGTCCGCAAGTGTCGATACATTCGGCGATGCAGGTGCTGGGCCTCATGATGTCAGCATTCGACATGGTGGAGTATGCTCAATTCCATTCTCGCCCCCTACAGAAGCTGATTCTAGCCAAGTGGGATGGCCTGCCTCACCGGATCAGGTCTCACATGATCTCATTGACTCCGGAGGTCTGTCTGTTGCTGCTCTGGTGGCTCCAGGACCAACAATTGTGCAGGGGCCGTCCCTTCTGGATATCCGACTGGGTCCTGTTGATGACAGATGCCAGTCTAAGAGGTTGGAGCGCGGTGCTGGAGCAACACTCCCTTCAGGGTCGGTGGACCAAGGAGGAATCCCTCCTCTCGATCAACATTCTGGAATTGCGGACGGTCTTCAATGCGTTGAACCTGGCCCAGCATTTAATTCAGAACCGTCCTGTTCAAGTACAGTCGGACAACGCCACCACAGTGGCTTACATAAATCATCAAGGCGGCACTCGAAGCCGTTTGGCAATGAAGGAAGTCTCACGGATTCTACATTGGGCGGAACGCCATCTACCGGCCATATCGGCAATATTCATTCCGGGAGTCCTGAATTGGGAAGCGGAATTTCTCAGTCGTCAGGACGTACATGCCGGCGAGTGGGGCCTCCATCCAGAAGTGTTTCAACTCCTAGTGGAAAAGTGGGGCCTTCCAGATGTAGATCTGATGGCGTCTCGACACAATGACAAGGTTCCGGTCTTCGGAGCAAGGTCAAGGGATGCTCAAGCAGCATTCGTGGATGCGCTGGCGGTGCTGTGGAGGTTTCGGCTGCCGTACGTGTTCCCTTCGGTGTCACTCCTGCCCAGGGTAATTCGGAAGTTCGAGCAAGAAAAAAAGAATTCTGCTCCTCATAGCTCCAGCGTGGCCCAGACAGCACTGGTTCTCAGACCTGCAAGGCCTATCATCATTGCGTCCAATTCTACTTCCACAACGCCCAGACCTCCTCGTTCAGGGCCCCTGTGTCTACCAGGACCTGGCCCGGCTGTCTTTGACGGCGTGGCTCTTTAAGCTTCCGTCTTGAGGGTTAAAGGGTTTTCTGAGGCGTTCATTCAAACTATGGCCCTCATTCCGAGTTGTTCGCTCGCTAGCTGCTTTTAGCAGCATTGCACATGCTAAGCCGCCGCCCTCTGGGAGTGTATCTTAGCTTAGCAGAATTGTGAACGAAAGATTAGCAGAATTGCGAATAGAAATTTCTTAGCAGTTTCTGAGTAGCTCGAGACTTACTCCTACACTGCGATCAGTTCAGTCAGTTTTGTTCCTGGTTTGACGTCACAAACACACCCAGCGTTCGCCCAGACACTCCCCCGTTTCTCCAGACACTCCCGCGTTTTTCCCTGAAACGCCAGTGTTTTTCCGCACACTCCCATAAAACAGCAAGTTTCCGCCCAGAAACACTCACTTCCTGTCAATCACACTCCGATCACCAGAACGATGAAAAATCTTCGTTAGGCCGTGAGTAAAATACTAAACTTTTGTGCTAATTTACTTGGCGCAGACGCACTGCGAACATTGCGCATGCGCAGTTTGCAACTAATCACTCCGTAGCGAAAAAAATAACAACTCGGAATCACCCCCTATGTTGCGGGCCCGGAAACCGGCTTCGGCTCGGATTTACTGTAGGGTCTGGCATTCTTACTTTGTTTGGTGCGCATCTAACAATTATGATGCTTCCAAGTTTAGTATAGCCAAGTTGTTGGCTTTTCTTCAGCAGGGCCTAGACTTAGGCCTGCGTCTGGCCTCCCTCAAGGTTCACATATCTGCCTTGTCGGTGTGGTTTCAGAGAAAGATTGTGACCTTACCTGATGTGCATACCTTTACTCAGGGTTTGTTGCTTATCCAACCTCCCTATGTCCCGCCTGTGGCTCCTTGGGACTTGTCGGTGGTTTACAAGAGTTACAAGAGTCTCCGTTTGAACCTCTTGGTTCAGCTGATCATAAGTGGCTTTCCCTTAAGGTGGTGTTTCTGTTGGCTATTGCCTCAGCTAGTTCCCCATATCTGATATTTCACCGTGACCGGGCGGTTCTTAGGACTTGTCCCTGATATTTACCTAAGGTGGTTTCTTCGTTCCACCTTAACCAGGAGATTGTGGTTCCGGCACTTGTTTCTCCTGATCTGTCTCCCAAAGAGCGGTCTTTGGATGGGGTACGGGCTCTCCATATCTATGTGAAGAGAACTGCTTCTATTAGGAAATCTGATTTTCTCTTTGTGCTGTTTGGATTTCACAAACGGGGCTGGCCTGCTCACAAGCAAACTTTGGCCAGATAGATTATAATGGTGATTGCACATGCTTATGTGAGGGCTGGTCTCTCGGCTCCTGCTCACATTACGGCCCATTCTACTCGGTCTGTTGGACCTTCTTGGGCGGCCCGCCGTGGTGCGACCCTTGAACAATTGTGCAAGGCGGCTACGTGGTCCTCTGTGAACACGTTCATAAGGTTCTATGCCTTTGATACTGCCGCTTCCCAGGATGCTTCCTTTGGATGCAGGGTTCTTGTGCCCGCTACAGTGCGTCCCCTCCCATAAGGAACTGCTTTAGGACATCCCCTATGTCTATCCTTGTGGAGCCCAGTGTACCCCGCAGCAGAAAACAAGTTTTATGGTAAGAACTTACCTTTGTTAAAACTCTTTCTGCGAGGTACACTGGGCTCCACAAGGCGCCCACCCTGACGCACTTAGCTTCTTTGGGTTGGTATGGCATTAGCCGCTGACACTTCTCCTGTCGTGAGAGTGTGGTGTATGTGGTTACTAACCGTTGTCGTCTCTTTTCCTGCTACTGCATTGGGCTTGTTAACTAAAAGCTGAGCTCCTGTGCAGGGAGGCGGGGTTATAGAGGAGGCAGCGCTATGCAGTCTGGGAACAGTCAAATCTTTTCAGCCTGTTGGTGCCTCGGATCAAGATCCTACTCTACACCCCTATGTCTATCCTTTTGGAGCCCAGTGTACCTCGCAGAAAGAGTTTTAACAAAGGTAAGTTCTTACCATAAAACTCGTTATTCTGCTGCTTGAAGTTGTGAGGTACTGTGTGTGTGTTTAGTGCTGTATGTGTCTGTGTGTGTGTTTATAAAGGGAGGTGAGGGGGAGGGAGTAGTATTACACAGAGCCTTCCCCCTCTCTCTGGTGCCATTCTTACCCCCTCCTCCTGCTACTGCCCATCAGTCACCCAGCACCCCACCTTCTGCCGTGGGGAGAATCCTGCAGCTTATTTTCCTTTCAGACCACCACCTATGAACACGGGTTATTGACACATGAGTGCGCATAACCCATGTTCGGGTGCGGTCTGAAAAGTGCCAGGGTTGAAATACCGGGTCGAGCGACCCGGTATGTCAACCCTGGTCATGAGCAGGGTTGAATTTGTCTTTAACCCAGCTCACTGTGTGGCGTGAGCGATAGCCAGGTCATTGCGACCCGTTTCCCGTTCACTGTGTGTGTATGGGCGGCGCTTGGAGATCTTGTGATCTCCAAGCGCCGCCCCCGTCGCATCACCGCTGACGTCACCAACCTGGCAATATGCCGGGTTGCAGACAGCGGCAGCGGGGCGCCTGAGATGGGTCTCACACTGGGAGCTCCCGTGTCAGGCTCCCGGGTGCGACCCACCTCAGGCGGTCTGAAAGGGGTATTATTAACTTCCCTGTCTGGGGCCTAAGGATAAAATCCATAGCTGCCAGTCCCTGCTGGATGCAGGGAGGTTTACACTTATATTTAGCCTCCTCCATATTTGGTACCATCCTGCTATAGTCAACACTCGGGCTATGTCTGTTGTATACCACCCTGGTTACCTCTGTAGTGATATTACTGGCCCTCCGCAGCCTGTCCCTGGTCACCCCATTCAGCGTGATGCGGTCAAGAGGCCGCCTGTAGGGATCCTGGCAGTCGAAATACCGACGCCGGGATCCCGACACCCTTCAGAATCCACACGCCGGAACTCCGAAAGGGACAGGGACCGACACCTGAATCCTAGCAGGCGGCATCCCGACTGTAAGTATACATGGCAGGTTAGGTTTAGGGCTAGGAGTGGGGTGTTCGGTTTAGGCACCCCTGGGGAGGGTTAGGGTCAGGTTGTGGGGGAGGATAATTTAGAGTTAGGCAGCAGGGACAGGGAGTTAGAATTAGGCAACTCTGGGGGGTGGTTAGTGTTAGGCACAAAGGGGGGAGGTTAGGGTTCATGTGGGCACAGTGGTTTAATTTTAGTCTAGATGCCTGGTGGAAAAATAGACAATGGTGTGTCCCCTCCCCTCCTGTTCACACACATATGCACAAAGCAACACACACATAGCCACATATACACACACAATCTCATATACACATACAGCCACATATACAGTGCACAGTCTCATATACTCAGTCACATACAGTATACACAGTCACATATACACGGACAGCCAGATACATTATACACAGTCACATGTACACGGACAGCCACATACAGTTTACACAGTCACATAAACACGGAGAGCCAGATACAGTAAACACACATATACACCAGGGACGTGTGGTGAGGTAAATGGCTCAGGAGGCACTGGTTAGTACCAGACCCGGATTTACACACCATATATGAAGCTTTCCCTCACCTGGCCGCACTTCACTGCATCCAATAGTGCACAATGTCACAGCCTTTGTGTGTGACTCTGTGTGTGCAGTGTGAGAAGTAGGGAGGCAGTTTGTGTGTGGGGGGAGCACTGACATGTGATAGGGCAGTTAGTTGTGATGGTTTAGTGAGCTGGGGGACCAGTAAAGTGTGAACGGGGCAGTGTGACCTGTGGGGGCAGTGAGGTGTGAGGAGAGCACTGTGAGCTGTGGAAGTGGGGAGGGAAGTGAGATATGAAGGGAACTGACAAGGAGAGAGCTAAGAAGGGGTAATAAGAAGACTATGGAGTGGCAATCAGGTAGGTGAGAGTAAGAGACATATAATTGTTTGTGATTTTTTTTAGAGGGGGGGCGGCCAAAAATGTTGTTCCTAGGGGCAGCCTGACCCTTAAATCCGCCTCTGACTGTGGGCATTATGTGTATAGGTGGCACTACTACTGTGGGCATTATGTATAGGAGGCACTACTACTGTGGGCATTATGTATATAAGCGGCACTACTACTGTGGGCATTATGTGTATAAGCGGCACTACTACTGGGTGCAGTATGTGTATAAGCGACACTACTACTGGGTGCAATATGTGTATAAGCGGCACTACTACGCGCGCAGTAATGTAAATAAGATTGTGCTACTTTGTGGTGTAATTTGAAAAGGTACTATTGTGTGGCCATGCCCCTGCCTTGTGAGACCACACCCCTTTTTTTAATGCACGCTGTCCATTTGTAAAATATGGGAGGGCGCAAATTTGTAGTTTGCAGGGGGGCGCCGAACACCCTAGCACCGGCCCTGACTAAAGGACATAGATTGGGAAACTTTGTTTCAGGGAAAGAACACTGCTGAAATGTGGGATGTTTTTAAATCGATGCTAGACAAAAATACCCATAAGTGCATCCCCATGGGCTATTAAAAATTTAGAGTATTAAATTCAAACCAATGTGGCTAAACAAAAAGGTAAAGGAAGAAATGGATAAAAAGATACGAGCATTCAAAGCTTTTAAATCAGATGGGAAGGCGGAGTCATTCAAGTTCTACAAGGAACGTAATAAAAAATGCAAAAAGGAAATCAGAGCAGCTAAAATAGAAAATGAAAAGCAAATCTCTTAAGAAGAGCAAAACTAATCCTAAAAAAATATTTAAGTACATAAATGGTAAAAAAAAAAGAGACTATAGGACCATTAAAAAGCAAACTGGGACTCTTGTTAAATGATCACAAAGAAAAAATAAGAATTTACTTACCGATAATTCTATTTCTCGTAGTCCGTAGTGGATGCTGGGAACTCCGTAAGGACCATGGGGAATAGCGGCTCCGCAGGAGACTGGGCACAAAAAGTAAAAGCTTTAGACTAGCTGGTGTGCACTGGCTCCTCCCCCTATGACCCTCCTCCAAGCCTCAGTTAAGATACTGTGCCCGGACGAGCGTACATAATAAGGAAGGATCTTGAATCCCGGGTAAGACTCATACCAGCCACACCAATCACACCGTATAACTTGTGATCTGAACCCAGTTAACAGTATGATAACCGTAGGAGCCTCTGAAAAGATGGCTTCCAACAATAAACAACCCGATTTGTTTGTAACAATAACTATATACAAGTATTGCAGACAATCCGCACTTGGGATGGGCGCCCAGCATCCACTACGGACTACGAGAAATAGAATTATCGGTAAGTAAATTCTTATTTTCTCTGACGTCCTAGTGGATGCTGGGAACTCCGTAAGGACCATGGGGATTATACCAAAGCTCCCAAACGGGCGGGAGAGTGCGGATGACTCTGCAGCACCGAATGAGAGAACTCCAGGTCCTCCTCAGCCAGGGTATCAAATTTGTAGAACTTAGCAAACGTGTTTGCCCCTGACCAAGTAGCTGCTCGGCAAAGTTGTAAAGCCGAGACCCCTCGGGCAGCCGCCCAAGATGAGCCCACCTTCCTTGTGGAATGGGCTTTTACAGATTTTGGCTGTGGCAGGCCTGCCACAGAATGTGCAAGTTGAATTGTACTACAAATCCAACGAGCAATCGTCTGCTTAGAAGCAGGAGCACCCAGCTTGTTGGGTGCATACAGTATAAACAGCGAGTCAGATTTTCTGACTCCAGCCGTCCTGGAAACATATATTTTCAGGGCCCTGACTACGTCCAGCAACTTGGAGTCCTCCAAGTCCCTAGTAGCCACAGGTACCACAATAGGTTGATTCATGTGAAACGCTGAAACCACCTTAGGGAGAAATTGAGGACGAGTCCTCAATTCCGCCCTATCCGAATGAAATATCAGGTAAGGGCTTTTATAGGATAAAGCCGCCAATTCTGATACGCGCCTGGCTGAAGCCAGAGCCAACAGCATTACCACTTTCCATGTGAGATATTTCAAATCCACTGTGGCAAGTGGTTCAAACCAATGTGATTTTGGGAACCCTAAAACTACATTGAGATCCCAAGGTGCCACTGGGGGCACAAAAGGAGGCTGTATATGCAGTACCCCTTTGACAAACGTCTGAACTTCAGGCAGTGAAGCCAGTTCTTTCTGGAAGAAGATCGACAGGGCCGAAATTTGAACCTTAATGGATCCTAATTTTAGGCCCATAGACAATCCTGCTTGCAGGAAATGTAGGAAACGACCCAGTTGAAATTCCTCCGTAGGGGCCTTCTTGGCCTCACACCACGCAACATATTTTCGCCAAATGCGATGATAATGTTTTGCAGTTACATCCTTCCTGGCCTTGATCAGGGTAGGGATGACTTCATCTGGAATGCCTTTTTCCTTCAGGATCCGGCGTTCAACCGCCATGCCGTCAAACGCAGCCGCGGTAAGTCTTGGAACAGACAAGGTCCCTGCTGGAGCAGGTCCTTCCTGAGAGGTAGAGGCCACGGGTCCTCCGTGAGCATCTCTTGCAGCTCCGGGTACCAAGTTCTTCTTGGCCAATCCGGAGCCACGAGTATCGTTCTTACTCCTCTCCTTCTTATGATTCTCAGTACTTTTGGTATGAGAGGAAGAGGAGGGAACACATATACCGACTGGAACACCCACGGAGTTACCAGAGCGTCCACCGCTATTGCCTGAGGGTCCCTTGACCTGGCGCAATATCTGTCCAGTTTCTTGTTGAGACGGGACGCCATCATGTCCACCTTTGGTTTTTCCCAACGGTTTACAATCACTTGGAAGACTTCTGGATGAAGTCCCCACTCCCCCGGGTGGAGGTCGTGTCTGCTGAGGAAGATTGCTTCCCAGTTGTCCACCCCCGGAATGAACACTGCTGACAGTGCTATCACATGATTTTCCGCCCAGCGGAGAATCCTTGCAGCTTCTGCCATTGCCCTCCTGCTTCTTGTGCCGCCCTGTCTGTTTACATGGGCGACAGCCGTGATGTTGTCCGACTGGATCAATACCGGTTGACCCTGAAGCAGAGGCCTTGCTTGACTTAGGGCATTGTAAATGGCCCTTAGCTCTAGGATATTTATGTGAAGAGACGTTTCCATGCTTGACCACAAGCCCTGGAAATTTCTTCCCTGTGTGACTGCTCCCCAGCCTCTCAGGCTGGCATCCGTGGTTACCAGCATCCAATCCTGAATGCCGAATCTGCGGCCCTCGAGAAGATGAGCCTTCTGTAACCACCACAGGAGAGATACCCTTGTCCTTGGAGATAGGGTTATCCGCTGATGCATCTGAAGATGCGATCCGGACCATTTGTCCAGCAGATCCCACTGAAAAGTTCTTGCATGGAATCTTCCGAATGGAATCGCTTCGTAAGAAGACACCATTTTTCCCAGGACTCTCGTGCACTGATGCACTGACACTTGTCCTGGTTTTAGGAGGTTCCTGACTAGCTCGGATAACTCCCTGGCCTTCTCCTCCGGGAGAAACACCTTTTTCTGGACTGTGTCCAGAATCATCCCTAGGAACAGTAGACGTGTTGTTGGAATCAGCTGTGATTTTGGGATATTTAGAATCCACCCGTGCTGACGTAGCACTACCTGAGATAGTGCTACTCCGACCTCTAACTGTTCCCTGGACCTTGCCCTTATCAGGAGATCGTCCAAGTAAGGGATAATTAATACGCCTTTTCTTCGAAGAAGAATCATCATTTCGGCCATTACCTTGGTAAAGACCCGTGGTGCCGTGGACAATCCAAACGGCAGCGTCTGAAACTGATAATGACAGTTTTGTATCACAAACCTGAGGTACCCTTGGTGAGAAGGGTAAATTGGGACATGGAGATAAGCATCTTTGATGTCTAGAGATACCATATAGTCCCCTTCTTCCAGGTTCGCTATCACTGCTCTGAGTGACTCCATCTTGAATTTGAACCTTTTTATGTAAGTGTTCAAAGATTTTAGATTTAAAATTGGTCTCACCGAGCCGTCCGGCTTCGGTACCACAAACAGCGTGGAATAATACCCCTGTCCCTGTTGTAGGAGGGGTACCTTGATTATCACCTGCTGGGAATACAGCTTGTGAATAGCTTCCAATACTGCCTCCCTGTCGGAGGGAGACGTTGGTAGAGCAGACTTCAGGAACCGGCGAGGGGGAGACGTCTCAAATTCCAATTTGTACCCCTGTGATACTACCTGCAGGATCCAGGGGTCCACTTTCGAGTGAGCCCACTGCGCGCTGAAATTCTTGAGACGGCCCCCCACCGTGCCCGAGTCTGCTTGCAGAGCCCCAGCATCATGCTGAGGACTTGGCAGAAGCGGGGGAGGGCTTCTGCTCTTGGGAAGAGGCTGCATGGTGCAGTCTTTTTCCCCTTCCTCTGCCCCGAGGCAGGAATGAGCGGCCTTTTTCCCTCTTGCCCTTATAGGGACGAAAGGACTGGGTTTGAAAAGACGGTGTCTTTTTCTGCTGAGAGGTGACCTGGGGTAAAAAGGTGGATTTTCCAGCCGTTGCCGTGGCCACCAGGTCCGATAGACCGACCCCAAATAACTCCTCCCCTTTATACGGCAATACTTCCATATGCCGTTTGGAATCCGCATCACCTGACCACTGTCGCGTCCATAACGTTCTTCTGGCAGAAATGGACATCGCACTTACTCTAGATGCCAGGGTGCAAATATCCCTCTGTGCATCTCGCATATATAGTAATGCATCCTTTAAATGCTCTATAGTTAATAATATACTGTCCCTATCCAGGGTATCAATATTTTCAGTCAGGGAATCCGACCAAGCCACTCCAGCGCTGCACATCCAGGCTGAGGCGATCGCTGGTCGCAGTATAACACCGGTATGTGTGTATATACCTTTTAAGATATTTTCCAGCCTTCTATCAGCTGGTTCCTTGAGAGCGGCCGTATCAGGAGACGGTAACGCCACTTGTTTTGATAAGCGTGTGAGCGCCTTATCTACCCTAGGGGGTGTTTCCCAACGTGCCCTAACCTCTGGCGGGAAAGGGTATAGTGCCAATAATTTATTAGAAATCAGCAGTTTTTTATCGGGGGAAACCCACGCTTTATCACACACCTCATTTAATTCATCTGACTCAGGAAAAACCACTGGTAGTTTTTTCACACCCCACATAATACCCTTTTTTGTGGTACTTGTAGTGTCAGAAATGTTCAATGCCTCCTTCATTGCCGTGATCATGTAACGTGTGGCCCTACTGGACATTACGTTTGTCTCGTCACCGTCGACACTGGATTCAGTATCCGTGTCAGGGTCTGTGTCGACCATCTGAGGTAACGGGCGTTTTAGCGCCCCTGACGGTGTCTGAGACGCCTGAACAGGCACTAATTGATTTGTCGGCTGTCTCATGTCGTCAACAGTTTTTTGCAAAGTGCTAACATTGTCACGTAATTCTTTAATTACTACCATCCAGTCAGGTGTCGACTCCCTAGGGGGTGACATCACTAACACAGGCAATTGCTCTGCTTCCACATCATTTTCCTCCTCATACATGTCGACACAATCGTACCGACACCCAGCACACACACAGGGAATGCTCTGATAGAGGACAGGACCCCACTAGCCCTTTGGGGAGACAGAGGGAGAGTTTGCCAGCACACACCAGAGCGCTATATATATACAGGGATAACCTTATATAAGTGTTACTCCCTGTTATAGCTGCTGTATTTATATATTAGCTGCCAATAGTGCCCCCCTCTCTGTTTTACCCTGTTTCTGTAGTGCAGGACTGCAGGGGAGAGTCAGGGAGCCGTCCTTCCAGCGGAGCTGTGAAAGAAAATGGCGCTTGTGTGCTGAGGAGAAAGGCTCCGCCCCCTTCACGGCGGCCTTTTCTCCCGCTTTTTTCAGGAAACTGGCAGGGGATAAATGCATCCATATAGCCCAGGAGCTATATGTGATGCATTTTTTTAGCCATATAAGGTTTTTATATCGTTTTTATTGCGTCTCAGGGCGCTCCCCCCCAGCGCCCTGCACCCTCAGTGACCGGAGTGTGAAGTGTGCTGAGAGCAATGGCGCACAGCTGCAGTGCTGTGCGCTACCTTATTTGAAGACAGGAACGTCTTCTGCCGCCGCTTTCTCCGAACCTCTTCGCTCTTCTGGCTCTGTAAGGGGGCCGGCGGCGCGGCTCCGGGACCCATCCAGGCTGAACCTGTGATCGTCCCTCTGGAGCTAATGTCCAGTAGCCAAGAAGCCCAATCCACTCTGCAGTCAGGTGAGTTCGCTTCTTCTCCCCTTAGTCCCACGATGCAGTGAGCCTGTTGCCAGCAGGACTCACTGAAAATAAAAAACCTATTTAAACTTTTACTTCTAAGCAGCTCAGGAGAGCCACCTAGCTTGCACCCTTCTCGTTCGGGCACAAAAATCTAACTGAGGCTTGGAGGAGGGTCATAGGGGGAGGAGCCAGTGCACACCAGCTAGTCTAAAGCTTTTACTTTTTGTGCCCAGTCTCCTGCGGAGCCGCTATTCCCCATGGTCCTTTCGGAGTTCCCAGCATCCACTAGGACGTCAGAGAAAGCTGAAATATTGAACGCATTTTTTTCATCAGTGTTTACTAGAGAGCACCAGGTGGTGGGATTAGTGAGTAACATTAATAGTAATGTTAAAGGCCCGTTGCTTAATACTTATCTGTCTGAGGGAGTAGTCCGTGAGCGATTAAAAAAAAAATGTAGTTATGGTAGACTTACCGTCAATAACTCTATTTCTCCTAAGTCCACAGTATCCACAGGATAAACATTGGGGTATGAGATAGCATCAGCAGATTGGCACCAACGATCAAAACCTTTTGGCTTCCCAGAAAGCAATGGACCAGTCCCCTATATCACTGCTCTGGCAATTCAGTTGTTTTCCAAAGCTCAAGGCAGGAGCATCATAGAGAGCCATAATCAGGCGAAAAGAACACACATGCACACCCTTCCGTACAAGAAGGAAAAGGTTAGTAGGTGAAAGGATGCTCAAATCAGGTGTGTCAGGGTGGGATCTCTGTGGATACTTTGGACTTAGAAGAAATAGAGTTATCGATGGTAAGTCTACCATAACTACGTATTTCTCCTGCAGGGGCCACAGATTATCCACAGGATAAACATTGGGATGTCCTAAAGCAAATTTAGTGGAGGGGATGCTCCTGATTGGACAGGAGAATCCTTCGCCCAAATGCAGCGTCCTGAGAGGCAAAGGTATCAAAGCAATAATGTCTAATGAATGTGTTAATGGAAGATCATGTGGCTGCCTTACATATCTGTTCAGTTGACGCACCACATTGTGCTGCCCATGACGGACCTACCTTACGAGTACAGTGAGCAGAGACATTAGTCGGAATAGGGAGATCAGCTTGAGAATATGCTTCTGAAATCGTCATCCGAAGCCACCTCGCCAGTGTCTGCTTATCAGCAGGCCACCCTCTCTTGTGAAATCCATAGAGAACAAAGAGAGTGTCTGTCTTTCTGATGGCACTGGTACGATCCACATAGATCCTTAAAGCATGGACTAGGCCCAATGATGCATCTCCTGCAGAAAGATCCGCCCCTTGAAAAGCCAGTACTACAATTTCTTCGTTAAGCTGGAATTTAGACACCACCTTAGGAAGATAACCAGATTTGGTTCTGAGAACCGCTCTATCTGGATGAAATATCAGAAAAGGAGGGCGACATAGCAATGTCCCTAATTCTTTTCTAGCTGAAGCAATAGCCAGTAGAAAGAGAACCTTAGCTGTCAACCATTTAAGATCCAATTGCTTCAGTAGTTCAAATTGGGCTAATTGAAGCGCCTTTAGGACTAGACTTAGATCCCAAGGAGCTGTAGGAAGAACAAAAGGAGGTTGGATGTGAAGCATTCCTTGGAAAAAAGTGCGAACATCCTGTAGGTTAGCAATTTTCTTTTGAAACCATATAGTCAATGCTGACGCCTGAACTCTCGAGGAAGCCATAGACCTTTGTCCATTCCTGCCTAAAGGAATGCTAGGACTCTGGAAACTCTGAAAGACCTAGCGTCAAATTTCCTGTCACTGCACCACTGAATATAGGCTTGCCATATTTGGTGATAAATGCGAGCTGAGGATGGTTTCCTTGCTCTGAGCATTGTTTGAATTTCCTGTTGTGAGAATCCTCTTGCTTTCAGAGACAGCCGTTCCAGGTACTTGTAATAGCAAGGACCCTGAGACAGTAGATTGGACGTTGAGGGAGTAGGAACGGAGTATCCACCAACAACCTTTGCAGATCTGTGTACCAATGTCTTCTGGGCCAAGCCGGAGCTATTAGTATCACGGCATCCTTTCCTTGTTTTACCTTTCGCATCACCCTGGGCAACAGGGTGATCAGTAGAAACACATAGGTCAGAGGAAAATCTCATCTTACTGACAAGGCATCCACAAAGGTCGCTCTGGGATCCTTTGTCCTTGACCCATATGCGGGAACTTTGTTGTTCTGATAGGAAACCATGAGATCTATCTCCGGTAACCCCAACTTGTCCACCAGAGTCTGGAAGACCTCGGGGTGTAAAGCCCATTCCTATGCATGAATGGCGTGTCAACTGAGAAACTCCGCTTCCCAGTTTAGGACTCCCGAAAGTAACACTATGGACAAGGCTGGATGATGAAGTTCTGCCCACCTTAACATGCTGCTTACCTCCTTCATTGCTTTATGACTGCAAGTTCCTCCCTGATGATTGAGGTACGCTACTGCCGTTGCATTGTTCGAGCAAATTTGTACTGGTTTCCCCTGAAGACTGTCCTTTGCCTTCCTGAGTGCCATATATATGGCCCGAAGTTCCAATATATTTATTGGCAGGCGACTTTCTTCCTTGGTCCACTGCCATTGGAAGCAACTTCTTTCTGAAACTGCTCCCCATCCCTAAAGACTGGCATCTGTTGTCAGAACCTCCCAATCTGAGATCCAAAAGGGTCGCCCTTTGTCCAGATGGGATGCCTGTAGCCACCAGGCTAATAACCTCCTTACTTCCAGAGGAAAACCCATAGTCTGAGTTTTTATTGTCTAATGTAACCCATTCCATTTGGAAAGGATCAGACGTTGTAGAGGCCACGAGTGGAATTGAGCATACTCCACTGTGTCGAATGTCGACACCATAGATCCCATCACACTCATCGCTGCGTGAATGTATACCCTTTGACTGTGTAGCAGCTCCTGAATCCTCAACTGAATTTTGTATATTTTGTTCAGAGGTAAAATTACTCTCTGAAGACCCGAATCCAACACAGCCCCCAAGTGTGTCATCTGTTGTGACGGAACCAGAGATGACTTTGCCAAATTTATGAGCCAACCGTGTCTCTGCAAACAAGCTATTGTCTGTTGCAGATGACACAGAAGCAATTCCTGAGATTGCACCAGGATTAAGAAGTCGTTGAGGTATGGAAAAATCCTTATCCCTTGCTAATGGAGATAAGCCGCCATTACCACCATAATTTTGGTGAACACTCTTGGAGCTGTGGCCAGTTCAAAAGGTAGTGCCTGGAACTGAAAGTGTTGCTGGAGGATAGCAAACCTGAGATAGCGCTGATGGGACTGTGCTATAGGAACATGCAGGTAAACATCCTGTATATCCAGGGATACCATAAAATCCTCCGGCTCCATGGCCAAAATAATGGAACGTAAAGTCTCCATATGAAAATGAGGCACCCAAATGTACTCGTTCAGCACTTTGAGATTGAGTATGGGCCGAAACGACCCATTTGGCTTCTGAACTAGAAACAGGTTGGAATAAAAACATTTTCCTTGTTGCGCAGGAGGAACTGGAATTATCACTCCTGATTGAAGCAACTTCTGAACTGCCACTTGCGAAGCCCTGGCCTTCATTTCCACTAAATAACTGTGAGATACCGCTTCTTGCACCCAGGCAGGGTGGTGGACTGCTGCCAGATCTGTCAAAATGAAGAAGTCTGCCTCCCATCCTGGGATCTCCCAGGTGGAGGCCTGCACCATCAGGCTGATGGTTTATCATCTGGCTTGGAAGCAGGCTCTCTGTTAGCCCAATGCTTTTTAGTCTTACCAGACTTGTCAGATTGAGACTGTTTGCCATACCCCTTTCCCTTAGCTTTTCCCTGGGTCCGAAAGGGCAGAAAAGCTGGAAATCTAGGTTTGGATTTGTGTGTGGAAGGAAACTTCGTTTTGTTGGAGTCTGCTTCTGACTCCAAATTTCTCTTACGTCCTAGAGGATGCTGGGGACACCGTAAGGACCATGGGGTATAGACGGGCTCCGCAGGAGACATGGGCACTATAAAGAACTTTAGAATGGGTGTGCACTGGCTCCTCCCTCTATGCCCCTCCTCCAGACCTCAGTTAGTTCCTGTGCCCAGAGGAGACTGGGTGCATTACAGGGAGCTCTCCTGAGTTTCTCTGAAAAAAGAATTTTGTTAGGTTTTTTATTTTCAGGGAGCACTGCTGGCAACAGGCTCCCTGCATCGTGGGACTGAGGAGAGAGAAGCAGACCTACTTAAGTGATAGGCTCTGCTTCTTAGGCTACTAGACACCATTAGCTCCAGAGGGAGTCGGAACGCAGGTCTCCCCTCGCCGTTCGTCCCAGAGCTGCGCCGCCGTCCTCCTCACAGAGCCGGAAGATAGAAGCCGGGTGAGTATAAGAAGAAAAGAAGACTTCAAAGGCGGCAGAAAACTTCAGATCTTCCATGAGGTAAGTGCGCAGCGGTAATGCTGCGCGCCATTGCTCCCACACACAACACACACTAGCAGGCACTGATGGGTGCAGGGCGCAGGGGGGGCGCCCTGGGCAGCAATATAAACCTCTAGGATTGGCATATAAGTATATATAGGCTGCGGAGGCAGTAGTTATAAAAATCCCCCGCCAGTATTACAAAATTGAGCGGGACCGAAGCCCGCCGCTGGAGGGGGCGGGGCTTGGTCCCACAGCACTAACCAGCGCCATTTTCTCCACAGAGCACTGCAGAGAAGCTGGCTCCCCGGATTCTCCCCTGCTGAACACGGTGACACAGGGCAGAAAAGGGGGGGGGGGGGGGGGCACTTGTAAGGCGCAGTGAGTGTATTACACAGATAATTATATATAAAAGCACTATATTATCTGGGAATTTGTTTCCAGTGTCAGTTGGCGCTGGGTGTGTGCTGGCATACTCTCTCTCTGTCTCTCCAAAGGGCCTTATTAGGGAACTGTCTCCATATAAATATATCCCTGTGTGTGTGGGGGTGTCGGTACGAGTGTGTCGGCATGTCTGAAGCGGAAGGCTCATCTAAGGAGGAGGTGGAGCAGATGATTGTGGTGTCTCCGTCGGCAACGCCGACACCTGATTGGTTGGACATGTGGAATGTTTTAAATGCAAATGTGACCTTATTACATAAGAGGATGGACAAAGCAGAGTGCAGGGAAAAAGCAGGGAGTCAATCAATGGCTTTGACTGTGTCACAGGGCCCTTCAGGGTCTCAAAAACGTTCTCTATCCCAAATAGCAGACACTGATACCGACACGGATTCTGACTCCAGTGTCGACTACGATGATGCAAGGTTACACCCAAGGGTGGCCAAAAGTATTCATTATATGATTATTGCAATAAAAGATGTTTTGCATATCACAGATGACCCCTTTGTCCCTGACACGAGGGTGCGCATGTATAAGGAAAAGAAACCTGAGGTAACCTTTCCCCCATCTCATGAGCTGAACGAGTTATTTGGAAAAGCTTGGGAAACTCCAGACAAAAAACTGCAGATTCCCAAGAGGATTCTTATGGCGTATCCTTTCCCTGCACAGGACAGGGTACGGTGGGAATCCTCGCCCAGGGTGGACAAGGCTTTGACGCGCTTGTCCAAGAAGGTGGCGCTACCGTCTCCAGACACGGCAGCCCTCAAGGATCCTGCTGATCGCAGACAGGAAACTACCTTAAAATCTATTTATACGCATACGGGTGCTTTACTCAGACCGGCAATAGCATCGGCATGGGTATGTAGCGCAGTTGCAGCTTGGACAGATACCTTGTCAGCTGACATTGATACCCTAGATAGGGATACCATTTTATTGACCTTAGGTCACATTAAAGACGCAGTCTTATATATGAGAGACGCTCAAAGAGACGTTGGGCTGCTAGGTTCGAGAGCCAACGCCATGGCGATTTCTGCTAGGCGAGCCCTGTGGACCCGCCAATGGACGGGTGATGCCGACTCAAAGAGGCATATGGAGGTTTTACCTTATTTGGGGAAGGTCTCGCGGACCTGGTTTCCACAGCTACCGCGGATAAATCTACTTTTTTGCCTTTTATTCCCCCACAGCAAAAGAAACTCCACAATATCAGATGCAGTCCTTTCGGTCGCATAAGTCCAGAAGAGGTCGGGGGTCATCCTTCCTCGCCAGAGGTAAGGGTAGAGGGAAAAGAACGCCTGCTTCGGCTAGTTCACAGGAACAGAAGTCCTTCCTCGGCTTCTACTAAATCCACCACATGACGCTGGGGCTCCACTGAGGGAGTCTGCACCGGTGGGGGCACGTCTTCGACTCTTCAGCCAGGTCTGGGTTCTGTCAGATGTGGATCCTTGGGCGATGGAAATTGTATCCCAAGGCTACAAACTGGAATTCGAAGAGGTGCCCCCTCGCCGATTTTTCAAGTCGGCCTTGCCAACTTCTCCCCCAGAGAGGGCAGTAGTGTTAGCTGCAATTCAAAAGCTGTGTCAACAGCAAGTGATTATCAAGATTCCCCTAGTCCAACAGGGGAAAGGGTACTATTCAACCCCGTTCGTGGTCCCGAAGCCGGATGGCTCGGTCAGACCCATTTTAAATCTAAAATCCCTAAACCTGTACTTGAAAAAGTTCAAATTCAAGATGGAATCGCTCCGGGCAATGATCTCCCCATATATGTTACTAGACATATGGTGTCACTAGACATAAAGGATGCAAACCTTCATCTCCCCATATATCCTCCTCATCAGGAGTACCTGAGATTCGCTGTACAGGACTGTCATTACCAGTTTCAGACGTTGCCGTTTGGGCTTTCCACGGCCCCGAGGATTTTCACCAAGGTGATGGCGGAGATGATGGTGCTCCTGCGCAGGCAGGGAGTCACAATTATCTCGTACTTGGACGATCTGATAAAAGCGAGATCAAGAGATCAATTGCTGAAAAGCGTGTCGCTCTCTCTGAGAGTGCTACAACAGCACGGTTGGATTCTAAATCTGCCAAAGTCACAATTGATTCCAACGACTCGACTATCATTCCTAGGCATGATTCTGGACACGGAACAGAGGAGGGTGTTTCTCCCAATGGAAAAAGCCCAGGACCTCCAGAACATGGTCAGAGACCTGCTAAAACCAAAAAGAGTGTCTGTTCATCAATGCACTCGAGTTCTGGGGAAAATGGTGGCAGCCTACGAGGCCATCCCCTTCGGCAGGTTTCATGCGAGGACATTTCAGTGGGACCTTCTGGACAAGTGGTCCGGGTCCCATCTACAAATACATCAGAAGATAAGCCTGTCCCCCAGGGCCAGGGTGTCTCTACTGTGGTGGCTGCAGAGTGCTCACCTTCTAGAGCAGGGGTGGGGAACCTCAGGCCCGAGGGCCGTAAAAGGCCCTCAAAGCCACTTGATCCGGCCCGGCCAGGCTCACCTAAACGAGAGGAGATGCCGAGCGCCCGCTGAGTTTTTACCACCAGCGGGCGCCCGGCTCCTCAGCAGCAACCGGAGGCAGGAGCTCACTCCTGAGCTCCAGCTTTTGGCTCAGGCAGTGTACATGTGTGGCGCTATGGGAGAGACGTCATGACATCTCTCCCATAGTTTCGAGGAGAGGGAGGGCAGCGGTCCGGAAGCAGGAGCAGGGCTGGTGAGTATTGTGTTTTGTTTTCTTTCTTTCTTTTAATATATGTGTGTGTGTAAGCTGCACTACTAGGGGTCATATTTAATGGGGCATAACTACAGGGGGCATATTTAATGGGGCATAACAACTGACGGGGCATATCTAATGAGCCAAAACAACTGACAGTGGGCATATCTAATGGGGCATAACAACTGACTGGGGGCAAATCTAATCAGGCATAACAAGTGACTGGGGGCAGGCTAATTTTTAAGTTGATAATTTTTGTATAGCCCCCGAAGGATTTTTATAAATATCCAAATGGCCCTTGGTAGAAAAAAGGTTCCCCACCCCTGTTCTAGAGAGTCGCAGGTTCGGCATTCAAGACTGGGTTCTGATAACCACGGACGCGAGCCTCCGATGATGGGGAGCAGTCACACAAGGAAGAAATTTTCAGGGACTATGGTCAAGCCAGGAGGCTTGTCTGCACATCAACGTACTGGAATTGAAAGCCATATACAACGGCCTATGACAAGCGGAGAATCTTCTTCGCGACCTACCGGTTCTGGTTCAATCAGACAACGTCACAGCAGTGGCTCATGTAAACCGCCAAGGCGGGACAAGGAGCAGAGTGGCAATGGCGGAAGCCACCAGGATTCTTCGCTGGGCGGAAAATCACGTAAGCGCTCTGTCAGCAGTCTTCATTCCAGGAGTGGACAACTGGGAAGCAGACTTCCTCAGCAGGCACGATCTCCATCCAGGAGAGTGGGGACTTCATCAAGAAGTTTTTGCAGAGATAACAAGTCTTTGGAAAATTCCTCAAATAGACATGATGGCGTCACGCCTCAACAAGAAGCTTTGGAGGTATTAGGCCAGGTCAAGGGACCCTCAGGCAGTAGCGGTGGACGCCCTGGTGACACCATTGGTGTTTCAGTCGGTCTATGTGTTCCCTCCTCTTCCTCTCATCTCAAAAATATTGAGAATCATAAGACGAAAAAGAGTGCAGACAATACTCATTGTTCCAGATTGGCCTCGAAGGCCCTGGTACTCAGATCTTCAGGAAATGCTCACAGAAGATCCGTGGCCTCTTCCTCTCAGGGAGGACCTGTTACCTCAGGGGCCCTGCGTGTTCGTTTGACGGCATGGCGGTTGAACACAGAATCCTAGCTGGGAAAGGTATTCCGGAAGAAGTAATCCCTACGCTGATAAAGGCTAGGAAGGAGGTGACGGCGAAACATTATCACCGTATCTGGAGGAAGTATGTTTCTTGGTGTGAAGCCAAAAATGCTCCTACGGAGGATTTCCATCTGGGCCGTTTTCTCCACTTTCTACAGACAGGAGTGGATATGGGCCTGAAGTTAGGCTCCATTAAGGTACAGATTTCGGCCCTATCTATATTCTTTCAGAAGGAATTGGCTTCTCTCCCAGAAGTCCAGACTTTTGTAAAGGGAGTGCTGCACATCCAGCCTCCTTTTGTGCCCCCAGTGGCACCATGGGACCTTAACGTGGTATTACGGTTCCTAAACTCTCACTGGTTTGAACCGCTTCAGACGGTTGAATTAAAGTTTCTCACTTGGAAGGTGGTCATGTTGTTGGCCTTGGCATCTGCGAGGCGGGTGTCCGAATTGGCGGCCTTGTCTCACAAGAGCCCCTATCTGATTTTCCATGTGGATAGAGCAGAGTTGAGGACTCATCCTCAATTTTTGCCCAAGGTGGTTTCATCGTTTCATATGAACCAACCTATTGTGGTACCTGTGGCTACGGGTGACTTGGAGGACTCCAAGTCCCTGGATGTAGTCAGGGCCTTAAAAATCTATGTAGCCAGGACGGCTCGGGTTAGGAAAACAGAAGCACTGTTTGTCCTGTATGCAGCCAACAAAGTTGGCGCTCCTGCTTCGAAGCAGACTATTGCTCGCTGGATCTGTAACACGATTCAGTAGGCTCATACTACGGCAGGATTGCCGTTACCAAATTCGGTAAAGGCCCATTCCACTAGGAAGGTGGGTTCTTCTTGGGCGGCTGCCCGAGGCGTCTCGGCTTTAGAGCTTTGCCGAGCAGCTACCTGGTCGGGTTCAAACACTTTTGCAAAGTTCTATAAGTTTGATACCCTGGCTGATGAGGACCTTGCGTTTGCTCAGTCTGTGCTGCAGAGTCGTCCACACTCTCCCGCCCGGTCTGGAGCTTTGGTATAAACCCCATGGTCCTTACGAAGTCCCCAGCATCCTCTAGGACGTAAGAGAAAATAAGATTTTAAACATACCGGTAAATCTTTTTCTCGTAGTCCGTAGAGGATGCTGGGCGCCCGTCCCAGTGCGGACTACTTTCTGCAAAGCTTGTATATAGTTATTGCTTACATAAGGGTTTTGTTACAGTTGAAATCAGTCTTTGCCTGATACTGTTTTTTGTTGCATACTGTTAACTGGTTGCGTATATTCCATGTTATACGGTGTGGATGGTGTGGGCTGGTATGAATCTTGCCCTTGGATTACTAAAATCCTTTCCTCGTACTGTCCGTCTCCTCTGGGCACAGTTCTCTAACTGAGGTCTGGAGGAGGGGCATAGAGGGAGGAGCCAGTGCACACCCATTCTAAAGTTCTTTATAGTGCCCATGTCTCCTGCGTAACCCGTCTATACCCCATGGTCCTTACGGAGTCCCCAGCATCCTCTACGGACTAGGAGAAAAAGATTTACCGGTAGGTTTAAAATCTTATTTTTTGTTTAATTCTTTACCAAAAGACTCTAGAACCTTCTTGGATTCTGAGTCAGCCTTCCATTTACGTAGTCAAACAGCTCTGCGAGATGCTACTGCTGAGGCTGATGCTTCAGAAGCAATAATACCCATATCCAAGGCTGCTTCTTCCATAAAAATAGCCACCTGTTTAATATGTGCAGTATGGGATTTTTGCTCTCTAGATGCCAATGAAAGATCATCCTCAAATGCATCAGCCCAGGCTGCCACTGCTTTTGCCATCCAGGCTGGTCTTACAATTGCCCCAGACAAGGAGAAAATGTTTTTGTTTGTTTTTTTAAATATCTATTTTCCTATCTGTAATGATGTTGAAGGCAGAGGCAGTGTAGATTTTTGCACCAATCGAATGACATGCATATCTACTTTGGAAGCCACCTCTCTTTTAAAACAGTCCCCAGCTAGAAAAGGATAATGGGAATTCCATTTCTTTGAAATTCTGAACTTCTTACTGGGTGTTACCCAAGCCTCTTGCATAATCTCCGTCAGCTGCTCTGACCCAGGAAATTCAGTCCTGACTGGTTTGGGATGTTTAAACACAGGTGCCTTCGATTTTAACAAAGTCTCTGCTGCCTCCTCTAAGGATAGAATGGCTTTCATAGCAGTGATTAGCTCAGTTATATCCACTGAGCTGAGACCTTCATCCTTGTCTCTGTATGCAGACCCGGAATGCAATGAATCCTCATCCTCCGACAAGTCCCCATCTGGAAAGTGTAGACTGTGAAGATGTTGTTTCATGTCTGTGTGATTTACTTTCCACAGGCCTTTCAGCCTGTTTTTGTTGAATGACTGCAGATTCCTGAACTGCATGTGATAAACCCCAGGGAGAATGTTGCATGTAAGGTTTAATAGGGTAACCTGTCCCTTGTATCGGAGCTGGCATTATCCGCTCAGCTACATTGCATAATGTCTGTGCAAAAGAAACCCACATGTGTTCAATTTGAACCTGTGCCTGCCTTTGATTATTAAGGAGGCTTTGGTGAAAACTAGAACAATTTGTACATAATCCATTTTGCACCAGATCCTGAGAGGTTAACCCAGCTTTGCAAGACAAACATGAAATGAGTGTTGATGCTGCTGTGGAGAGTGTATCCTCCTCACCCTTGCCTCTCTTAGACATGATAAACAAATCACACACCTGTACAGTGTTAACGACACAATTTGTCACTGAAATAACGTTAAAACTTGTTAAAGTGACACACAGTTCGACAGGAGTGTATCTAAGGGTCCGAGCGCCCCTGGCAGAGTAAAGAACTGGTGCCCCCCTCCCCCCATATTTGAAATATTGAAGGCGCATGTGCCAAAAAAGGGGCATGGCCACTCAATAGTGCCCAAATTCAAATTACGCCACATAGTAGCGTCCCTTACTCACATTACACAGCACAGTAATGTCCGTTATTCACATTATGCTACACCGTGGTGTGTTTGTGTGTGCGTATATATATATATATATATATATATATATATAGATAGATATTTAGATAGATAGATACAATGTGGACCTAATTCTGTGCTATGACCAGCTCCACCTCGGGAGATACCCCCTGTTAGATGGAGTACAAAAACGAAAATGTGCACAAAAAGGATTCCTAGGGGAGCTATATGATGATATACTTGATTTGGCTGTTTCCAATCACCAAGTTATGACCACAATTTGTAAACAAGACCATTTATTCATATGTTTTACAATGAACCACAGTTTGTACAGTTACTGTGTGTTCCATTTAAGAACAACACATTGAAAATGGCCCAGTCAGTAGATAAAGGGGGCAAAACTTTTTTAAGTATGTAAATGAAAGTAAAAAATAAAATGGAGGAATAATAAGACTTAAGACAGAGAGTGAGAATTTGGTGGAGGGAGACAAGGCAATAGCAGATCACCTAAATCATTATTTTGCTCCGTATTTACTAAAGAAGGAGAAGGGAAGGGGCCCTAGTTAAGCTGCAAGGACATTCATAAAAATAAGGTAGATGAAACTACATTTACAGAAGAGAAGGTCCTAACAGAACTTTCAAAACTAAAAGTGGAAAAATCAATGGGGCCAGATGGGATACACCCAAGGATACTAAAGGGGCTAAAAGATGTGCTGGTGGCACCATTAACAGAATTATTTAACCAGTCACTAAATACAGGTGCCATTCCAGAGGACTGGAAAAGAGCAAATGTAGTTCCACTGTACAAAAGTGGAAGCAAGGAAGAAGCAAGTAACTACAGACCAGTAAGCCTTACATCAGTAGTAGGGAAAGTAATGGAAAAACTATTAAAAGAAACAGTAGTGGAATATCTTAAATCAAACAACTTACAGGATCCAAAACAGCATGGATTTACTGGTGGGAGATCATGCCAAACAAATCTTATTGACTTTTTTGACTCCGTGATGAAAATAATAGATCAAGGGGGAGCTTTAGATGTAGCATATCTAGACCTTAGTAAGGCATTTGGCACTGTCCCACATCGCAGACTGCTAAATAAACTTGAAAGCATGGGGGTGGATTACAAAACAGTTAAATGGATAAGAACCTGGTTGCAGGATAGGAAACAGACAGTTGTAGTAAATGGAGTGCAATCTTTGGAAGGAAATGTTACCAGTGGAGTACCCCAGAGATCTGTACTTGGACCAGTTCTCTTTAATATCTTTGTTGGTGACATTGCAAATGGTATTAAAGGGAAAGTATGCCTTTTTGCAGATGATACAAAGATTTGCAACAGGGTAGACACACCGGGAGGGGTAAAACAAATGATTGATGACCTAGGTAGGCTTGAGAAATGGTCAAGAACGTGGCAACTACAGTTTAATGCTAAAAAATGCAAAATCATGCACTTGGGTCTCAAAAACCCAAAGGCTAAATATAGTATCAAGGGTACTATAATGGAAACTACTGAGGAGGAAAGGGATTTAGGAGTCACTATTTCAAGTGACTTAAAGGCGGGGAAGCAATGCAACAAAGCAATGAGAAAGGTAAGTCAGATGCTTGGTTGCATAGCCAGAGGAATCAGTAGCAGTAAAAAAAAAGTAATAATGCCACTGTATAGGTCATTGGTACAGCCTCATCTTGAATACTGTGTCCAGTTCTGGAGACCATATCTCCAGAAGGATATAAATACATTAGTACCCCCAATAGTACTCTCAATATATACATATGCCCCTTATAGCGGTATACATATGATATCCCAGCAGGTTCTATTCTAATTTGGTGGGTGGCGTGGACCCACCCACTGAGTGGGAATATCGGTTGGGTGTTGGGATTCCGTATGTTGGTAAAATTGCTAGCTGTCGGGATTCCGGTGTCGGTCTCCTGAACGCTACTACATATGTATTAGGAGTATTATAAGGGTCAATTGTAGTGAGTGTGATAGAAGGGTCGTGAAATGTCTTGGAAGTAATATAAGTGGCATATATATTGGGTGGTACACTCATCATATATTATTATAGAACTCCCAATACATATGACTCTTCTAGTACACCCCCTAAATATGAGCAAGTTTACCTGAGGGACTGATTATAGGGATAAATTCATTTTAAAGCAGGTTACATTATCACATAGCTTTATAATGTGAGCATAAAGTTTGTAGAGTGTGGAGTCACTGGAGCTGATGTTACTTACTGTGTGTGTGTGTAGTGACGGGGACTTGAGGGAGATGGCAGGCACTCAGGCAGCAGTGAGGAAATGTCTATGGCTCTGCGCTCACCATCCGCATGTTCCACTGCTGTATATCAACAGCAAGGCAGCGCAGCGGGTTACAGTTAAGGCTGTCATAGACTGGGTCCTGCTATGCCTCGGGCTGCTCCACTCCAGCGGAAGTGCGTATGCTGATAACGCTCCGCTTAGCCCCCATTTCACATCAGAAAAATAGAGGTCAGCACTCGGCACACGGAACGGGAGACAATGGAGGCAAAATGCCCCCTTCAGGACAGGAGCCCGACGGCAGCCAACTCCATTGCCTCCCGGAGTTCCGCCTCTGATTCCAGCACTCTGGCAATCTGTACTGCCAGAATTGTACTTACCCTGGTGCCCTCTTTTACGTGTGTGTGTGTGTGTGTGTGTGTGTGTGTGTGTGTGTGTGTGTATATATTGTCAAAGTCGGAAAATATTGCAGTACACACATTACGTACAAACCACACACAGATGGCCTCTGCGCGTGTACTTGTTCTCCCGTGCGTGCACATACTCGCAATTTGCGTATGGTCGCTCCCGCGGTCCTGCACGTGGTATGGGTATTTACGGCGGAGTTTGTGAACGCATGGAGAGCTATCAAAACACATTACGTATTTAATCCAAATAGTGCACAATGTACACACAGTCTCCTCACACCACATCAGAAAGTTATAGCTGTTTAAATGGTTGCAGAACAAAGGGATTCACCTTTGCAGGATAAGAGGGGACAGACTAAGGTTATAAGGTGATGTTTGGTATCCAGCTGTAGGGTATTTTAAGGGAAACATTCCGGTGTTGGTCTAGGAAGATCGCATGTTCCTGCTGATAGTTATGTGCAGAAATAGAATATAGATATAAACTGTATACAACAATAGAAGAATTGGCGCCAGGGGGTCGCATCAACTCCCACTATTCCAACCCCTAATTGGTTAATACTTTTTAAAAAAAATAATAACATGTTCCATCATAAAACATTTATTAAAAACATATTCAAATTAATACAGAGGAGATATATTATTCCAGAGGAGATATAAACTGTATTTACTGTATATTATGTATGCGGGGGGAATCCAGAGGAGACCACCCACAAGAGCAGTTAAGAAAGACATCGCCCACCTATTCAAACAGACCTATGACCTCTCCTGTACTGTAAATGACCATCCCTGTGTCCAATGGACAAAGGGATTACAGTATCCATTATGTTATGTTTTGGATGAAGTGAATAAAGAGAGCCTGCAGCAGGCTTGGTCACACAAATACTCACAAACGTTATCTATTTGATTAACGGAGTACTGGACCAGGAAGCGCAAGCGAATATTCTCATGTATGTACATTGACTGTAACCATTTACTCTGTTGTATTGTAGTGTATGCATTGTATTGTTAACCCCCTTTCAGATATATTACTCTGTGGTGTCGGAACCCAGAGTTTAACTACAAATCGGTGTTGTGTCCTCTTTTCCCTGATAGGGTTTAAAGTGTATTATATTGCCTAACTGTATAAGATTCAAAAGTGTATTAATAAGGTGTGTACGCGCTGCGGGTACTTTGTACCGTCAGCGCTGCATAAGGTGTAAAGGATAATATCATTGCATTGCATTACTACGAAGGTTTAAGGTGTATCAATTGAGTGTGTACGCGCTGCGTGTACTTTGTACCCTCAGCGCGGCGTTTGTACGCAGAGTCCGTACGTGGTACGGGACTCATTACGCAAATAGCGTAAAAGGTATATAGAGTGAATATTAAGTTTAGCGGCCGTAGCGGCTCCATGGTAAAAGTGTGTTATAAGGTATAGCTTTATGGTTTAAGATAATATCGACATTATCAATTGGGGGCTCTGGTCCGCGATATCACGTTCTTAATAATGCACTGTACATTACAAACGCGTCTGAAATTGACCGGCTCCAATGGACGCATTGAGAAGCTGATGAAAAAATCATATCCGTGTGTATTGTGTTGTGTTATTAGTAAGATGCTGATATGAATTTTAAGGGACAATTCGTTTCTCATAATATTTAAGATGCTAAAATGTATTTTTATTGTTGCAAAACAATGTTCAAATGAGTCATATTGTGTTTGATTCAGATTGGATTGCTTATCTGTTAAGTAGGGTTAAAAGTACATTTAAAAGTTGCTGCAATAGCCTTGATATAGTGTTTTTTTTAACTCAGGCCTAAAATAACTTCAGGGGCTTGCATGGTGTGTGATTTCTTTGTGACAAAGGAAGCCGCATGGTCTGTCCTCCATTTTGGACTAACCACATGGCCTGTCCACCATTTTGTGTAACCCTCATGAATGTGGAAGGGGGAGGAGCAGCGGCCATGTTGGGAAGGTCATTTTTCTAAATGGCTGATTTTCACTGCCCGGAATAATCAGCTCTCCTTGGTCAATTTTTTTTTACCATTTACGAGTTACCAATGCATTTATTTAACCCATGCCATAGTCAATTACAAATAGTGTCAGCTGGGCCTAGTGAAAAGGTAATACTGTAGTAATATGAATACTTGATGTAAGAAGTACACACAGATATAAAAAAAAGTTTTTTTTTCTTTTACCTCTAAGATTCAGTTAACTCTGCTTGCTATAAAATAGCCATTGAAATGCAAATTAATCTGTGTAACTGCTTTTTCCTAGCAGTGAAAAAAAACAAACCACCTTTACAGGCAGCCAATAGCACATAGCATTCATATGCAAATTAGAAGCACTTAATGGGTAAATGAGTCTCAGGAGACCAGTGAATGGTACATATATATAATATTATAATTATGTGTGTGTTTATATCAATGTATGTTCTGCAAGATGGCTATCCAATATGAATCATACCATTTGAATTATTGATTATTGCTAGATTCATTTTAGAACTATGTGAAAACCGGAGATATTTGGTGCTATATAGTTAAAAATAAAATAAATATTTAAGGAAGTAAGTGTAAGACACACACGCAGCCTGGCTTAGTTGTAAAGGTTTATACAGAAGACAACTGTGTTGTGTTAAGTAAACGATTATAGGTAATATCGCTTACATTTATAGAAGTGTGGGATTTGTACTATTGCGGACGTACGGTTTTTGTACACGTGTCTCGGACAAAGTACGGGACTGCGTACACAACGTAAAGATATACACACGGTCGCGTGTTTACGCAACGTGCGTAAGGGTACGACCGCTAAGTACAAATTACACAATAGCATTGTTTAGTTTAGGGGCGGAACAGTAGCCACGTTACAATAGCACAAATTGCTCGGTTTCCAAAATTTAGTTTAAATAAAACCTTTTTACTGTATTACCTCTGGTACTAAGGCTGTTTATCTGAATAAAAGTTAATTTTCTGTACAGAAAAACCAAAGTGTATTTGAGTGAACGAACGTGAGTGAGCAAACATAATAAAGGTGTTGTGGACCCAGGGAATTCGGGATCCCGTAGAAGTGGTACACCGAGTGAGTGGAGACTCGGTGGCGTGAGGCAGCTGACTCATGTTAATATAGATTGAAGTACAAAGGAGCAAGGTAGCAGAGTACTGCAGACCAGAAGGTCAGCGAGGTTTAGAGTACCGTGGCCCAAGAGGTCAGCGAGGTTTAGAGTACCGCAGCCCAGGGGGTTAGCGAGGTTTACCCATATAGGCTTGTTTTTGATACGTTCCGGCTGAGGTTTCGCAGCCTGAAAAATCGATTCCATTGGTCGTACGGCGGATAAGTAACAATTACCTATACGCTGTGCGATTGGACCGCGCGTTCGTGGGTGCAATAGTTAGCGCAACGTGATACTCTTTTTACGAGCTTTGCGTAAAATCGCGGTATCATTAGCGCTGAATATAGCATACGCAAGCGTGATTTGTGTATAATAAAGGTTTAGGGAGTTTTCGCTGGTCTCTCTCAGGAAATCTCCAACGGCCAATATTTACTGGAAAGGGTAAGTTATTCCCAGAAACTTCCAGTAAATAGAGGTTACATAGGGGCCCTAGGTTGGGTACATTGCCTGCGCTATCAACAGTGTATGGTAGTACTGGCCAACGGTGGCGTGAGTGGGTGAAAGCACTCGGAGAACTTTCACCGTTGCCTTATATTGAGTATTTTGTTTTTTTTTGTGGGATTAGCCAAAAGGGACAATACCTGCAAAATATGGGGGCCAGTTGCTCAAGTAAGGGACGTTCAACCAGGGTTCAGGTTGACATTCCGCGGCCCAGGGGGTCGGCGAGGTACATAATGTGTGAGAATCATGGACCACACACAGAAGTTTTTTGCAATGAATGGGAACGTATGACTGCGGAAGATAGGGACCCATTCCCTAAGGTAGGCAGTTTTGAACCAGAGGTATTGCAGAATTTAAGGATTAGGATATGTCTGATAAAATCCCGAAAGCAAAGGGTCAGACACACAAACTGTTTAAACTTATGGCAGCAAGAGGGTGATATGCAAAGAGAATTAACTCATGCAACAGGTTCCAAACCTAGCGGGAATGAGAACACAAACACACCATTGTCGACACAGGTCGAAGGGGAACAGGAGGCTACAGTCAATGATACATCCGTAAATGATAGTAATATGAAAGAGCAATGTATTCACCCTAACTTTTGCAAAATGTATCCTGTTTTGAAGTCTCTCCAAGGTTTTAGGTCACAGGGAGATGAAGGATTCAGCCAAATCGCAGCTCTCCTCCAAGCAGTCACTTTGCAGGACACTCAGGTGGGGCCTGTCCAACCAGGTAGCGCAGTAACAATATTCTCCAATGAAAGAACTGGTGAGGTCACAGCTACCGGTAAGTATGAGACAGTTCATTGCACTGAAACAACACCTCACTGTAAACAGATTAGGAACGGAACGGTAGGATTACACTCTGTCTTGGAAATAGTAACTCCCAATGGAGGAACCGATAGTCAGGAAGTAGTCCTCACCAGGAATAATGCAATGTATTGCCCGTGGCCCAGAGATGAGCTGCGATCAGTCATTTCAGAATTCCCCGACCCTGGGAAGCATTTAGCCAGATGTCAGAAATTTATCAGAGATCTGGGTAATGCGTACGAACCGACAAAAACACACTGGCGGATAGTTTTGAAAGCGTGCCTACCCCCTAATATTGACACCCAAAAATTCATAACTGATTGTAGATTAGAGTCGGATAGTCTTATGACTGACAAACTTAATCAGGAGAACTTAGAGCAAATTAACAGGCAACTAGAGTTGTATTTCCCCACAACTGTTAAGTGGAGAAGAATTTTCTCCATAAAGCAGAGGGAAAATGAAATGGCATCTGAATATTTCCATCGGGCCCTGCAAATAATGGATAGATACATAGGGGTATCGGATGCAGGGAACAATGAAAATTACAGAGAAGTGGCTGTCGCTGTGCTGATGGACGGACTCGATCAGACAGTGAGGGACAGAGTACAAACCTCTTTGCCTGGTTGGAGAGGGCTCACAGTAGCTTGCCTTAGAGAGTGCGCAATTGAACACCATAGGAATATTGCTAGGCGTAGAAAACTACAAGAGGAGAGGCTGAGGATTGAAAGTATGCAGGCTCTTACACCAAAGTCTCATCAGCCCAAACCCCAAAACCCTAGTAGTAACAAAAGACCGAGAATATGTTACATTTGTAAAAATAAAGGACACTTTGCTAGAGATTGTAAGAGTAATACAGCACATAGCCAATATAGACCCCTAGACAGAATAAACAAGCCACGTTATTAAACACATAGACGGGATCAAGGGACATATATTAAGGAATCACGAGCCATATATAAAACACAGATTCGGTTAATGGGAAGAACAGAATAAATGCAACTTTACCCTTTTGACAGAACTTACTGGGATTAGGAGGAGGCCTATAAACTTCGGCTTCTCTCTCTAGCAGAAGTGACCTCTAAGTAACTTGACAGGAGTTTCTCTAACGTCCTAGTGGATGCTGGGGACTCCGAAAGGACCATGGGGAATAGCGGCTCCGCAGGAGACTGGGCACAAAGTAAAAGCTTTAGGACTAGCTGGTGTGCACTGGCTCCTCCCCCTATGACCCTCCTCCAAGCCTCAGTTAAGATTTTGTGCCCGAACGAGAAGGGTGCAATCTAGGTGGCTCTCCTGAGCTGCTTAGAGTAAAAGTTTAAATAGGTTTTTTTATTTTCAGTGAGTACTGCTGGCAACAGGCTCACTGCATCGTGGGACTAAGGGGAGAAGAAGCGAACTCACCTGCCTGCAGAGTGGATTGGGCTTCTTGGCTACTGGACATTAGCTCCAGAGGGACGATCACAGGTTCAGCCTGGATGGGTCCCGGAGCCGCGCCGCCGGCCCCCTTACAGAGCCAGAAGAGCGAAGAGGTCCGGAAAAATCGGCGGCAGAAGACGTTCCTGTCTTCAAATAAGGTAGCGCACAGCACCGCAGCTGTGCGCCATTGCTCTCAGCACACTTCACACTCCGGTCACTGAGGGTGCAGGGCGCTGGGGGGGAGCGCCCTGAGACGCAATAAAACACGGTTTAAACCTTATATGGCTAAAGAAATGCATCACATATAGCTCCTGGGCTATATGGATGCATTTAACCCCTGCCAGTTTTCCTAAAAAAAGCGGGAGAAAAGGCCGCCGTGAAGGGGGCGGAGCCTATCTCCTCAGCACACAAGCGCCATTTTCCCTCACAGCTCCGCTGGAAGGACGGCTCCCTGACTCTCCCCTGCAGTCCTGCACTACAGAAACAGGGTAAAACAAGAGAGGGGGGGCACTATTTGGCAGTTAATATAAATACAGCAGCTATAAAAGGGAGAAACACTTATATAAGGTTATCCCTATACAGATATAGCGCTCTGGTGTGTGCTGGCAAACTCTCCCTCTGTCTCCCCAAAGGGCTCGTGGGGTCCTGTCCTCTATCAGAGCATTCCCTGTGTGTGTGCTGGGTGTCGGTACGATTGTGTCGACATGTATGAGGAGGAAAATGATGTGGAAGCGGAGCAATTGCCTGTTTTAGTGATGTCACCCCCTAGGGAGTCGACACCTGACTGGATGGTCGTATTTAAGGAATTACGTGACAATGTCAGCACTTTGCAAAAAACTGTTGACGACATGAGACAGCCGGCGAATCAGTTAGTGCCTGTCCAGGCGTCTCAAACACCGTCAGGGGCTCTAAAGCGCCCGTTACCTCAGATGGTCGACACAGACCCAGACACGGATACTGACTCCAGTGTCGACGGTGAGGAGACAAACGTAATGTCCAGTAGGGCCACACGTTACATGATCACGGCAATGAAGGAGTTGAACATTTCTGACACTACAAGTACCACAAAAAAGGGTATTATGTGGGGTGTGAAAAAACTACCCGTAGTTTTTCCTGAATCAGATGAATTGAATGAGGTGTGTGATAAAGCGTGGGTTTCCCCCGATAAAAAACTGCTGATTTCTAATAAATTATTGGCACTATACCCTTTCCCGCCAGAGGTTAGGGCGCGTTGGGAAACACCCCCTAGGGTAGATAAGGCGCTCACACGCTTATCAAAACAAGTGGCGTTACCGTCTCCCGATACGGCCGCCCTCAAGGAACCAGCTGATAGAAGGCTGGAAAATATCCTAAAAGGTATATACACACATACTGGTGTTATACTGCGACCAGCAATCGCCTCAGCCTGGATGTGCAGCGCTGGAGTGGCTTGGTCGGATTCCCTGACTGAAAATATTGATACCCTGGATAGGGACAGTATATTATTAACTATAGAGCATTTAAAGGATGCATTACTATATATGCGAGATGCACAGAGGGATATGATATTTGCACCCTGGCATCAAGAGTAAGTGCGATGTCCATTTCTGCCAGAAGAGGGTTATGGACGCGACAGTGGTCAGGTGATGCGGATTCCAAACGACATATGGAAGTATTGCCGTATAAAGGGGAGGAGTTATTTGGGGTCGGTCTATCGGACCTGGTGGCCACGGCAACGGCTGGAAAATCCACCTTTTTACCCCAGGTCACCTCTCAGCAGAAAAAGACACCGTCTTTTCAAACTCAGTCCTTTCGTCCCCATAAGGGCAAGCGGGCAAAAGGCCACTCATTTCTGCCCCGGGGCAGAGGAAGGGGAAAAAGACTGCACCAGGCAGCCTCTTCCCAGGAGCAGAAGCCCTCCCCCGCTTCTGCCAAGTCTTCAGCATGACGCTGGGGCTTTACAAGCGGAGGGCCCGTCTCAAAAATTTCAACGCGCAGTGGGCTCACTCGCAAGTGGACCCCTGGATCCTGCAGGTAGTATCACAAGGGTACAAATTGGAATTCGAGACGTCTCCCCCTCGCCGGTTCCTGAAGTCTGCTCTACCAACGTCTCCCTCCGACAGGGAGGCAGTATTGGAAGCTATTCACAAGCTGTATTCCCAGCAGGTGATAATCAAGGTACCCCTCCTACAACAGGGAAAGGGGTATTATTCCACGCTGTTTGTGGTACCGAAGCCGGACGGCTCGGTGAGACCAATTTTAAATCTAAAATCCTTGAACACTTACATAAAAAGGTTCAAATTCAAGATGGAGTCACTCAGAGCAGTGATAGCGAACCTGGAAGAAGGGGACTATATGGTATCTCTGGACATCAAAGATGCTTATCTCCATGTCCCAATCTACCCTTCTCACCAAGGGTACCTCAGGTTTGTGGTACAAAACTGTCATTATCAGTTTCAGACGCTGCCGTTTGGATTGTCCACGGCACCCCGGGTCTTTACCAAGGTAATGGCCGAAATGATGATTCTTCTTCAAAGAAAAGGCGTCTTAATTATCCCTTACTTGGACGATCTCCTGATAAGGGCAAGGTCCAGGGAACAGTTAGAGGTCGGAGTAGCACTATCTCAGGTAGTGCTACGTCAGCACGGGTGGATTCTAAATATTCCAAAATCGCAGCTGATTCCAACAACACGTCTACTGTTCCTAGGGATGATTCTGGACACAGTCCAGAAAAAGGTGTTTCTCCCGGAGGAGAAGGCCAGGGAGTTATCCGAGCTAGTCAGGAACCTCCTAAAACCAGGACAAGTGTCAGTGCATCAATGCACAAGGGTCCTGGGAAAGATGGTGGCTTCTTACGAAGCGATTCCATTCGGAAGATTCCACGCAAGAACTTTTCAGTGGGATCTGCTGGACAAGTGGTCCGGATCGCATCTTCAGATGCATCAGCGGATAACCCTATCTCCAAGGACAAGGGTGTCTCTCCTGTGGTGGTTACAGAGTGCTCATCTCCTAGAGGGCCGCAGATTCGGCATTCAGGATTGGGTCCTGGTGACCACGGATGCCAGCCTGAGAGGCTGGGGAGCAGTCACACAGGGAAAAAATTTCCAGGGCTTGTGGTCAAGCATGGAAACGTCACTTCACATAAATATCCTGGAACTAAGGGCCATTTACAATGCCCTAAGTCAGGCAAGGCCTCTGCTTCAGGGTCAGCCGGTGTTGATCCAGTCGGACAACATCACGGCAGTCGCCCACGTAAACAGACAGGGCGGCACAAGAAGCAGGAGGGCAATGACGGAAGTTGCAAGGATTCTTCGCTGGGCGGAAAATCATGTGATAGCACTGTCAGCAGTGTTCATTCCGGGAGTGGACAACTGGGAAGCAGACTTCCTCAGCAGACACGATCTTCACCCGGGGGAGTGGGGACTTCACCCAGAAGTCTTCCACATGATTGTGAACCGTTGGGAAAAACCAAAGGTGGACATGATGGCGTCCCGCCTCAACAAAAAACTGGACAGATATTGCGCCAGGTCAAGGGACCCTCAGGCAATAGCTGTGGACGCTCTGGTAACACCGTGGGTGTACCAGTCAGTATATGTGTTCCCTCCTCTGCCTCTCATACCCAAGGTACTGAGAATCATAAGAAGGAGAGGTGTAAAGACTATACTCGTGGCTCCGGATTGGCCAAGGAGGACTTGGTACCCGGAAATTCAAGAGATGCTCACGGAAGACCCGTGGCCTCTACCTCTAAGAAAGGACCTGCTCCAGCAGGGACCATGTCTGTTCCAAGACTTACCGCTGCTGCGTTTGACGGCATGGCGGTTGAACGCCGGATCCTGAAGGAAAAAGGCATTCCGGATGAAGTTATCCCTACCCTGATCAAAGCCAGGAAGGATGTAACTGTGCAACATTATCACCGTATTTGGCGAAAATATGTTGCGTGGTGTGAGGCCAGGAAGGCCCCTACAGAGGAATTTCAACTGGGTCGATTCCTGCATTTCCTGCAAACAGGACTGTCTATGGGCCTCAAATTAGGGTCCATTAAGGTTCAAATTTCGGCCCTGTCAATATTCTTCCAAAAAGAACTAGCTTCAGTTCCTGAAGTTCAGACGTTTGTCAAGGGGGTACTGCATATACAGCCTCCTTTTGTGCCTCCAGTGGCACCTTGGGATCTCAATGTAGTTTTGGGATTCCTAAAATCACATTGGTTTGAACCACTCACCACTGTGGACTTAAAATATCTCACATGGAAAGTGGTAATGCTGTTAGCCCTGGCTTCAGCCAGGCGTGTCTCAGAATTGGCGGCTTTATCCTATAAAAGCCCTTACCTGATTTTTCATACGGACAGGGCAGAATTGAGGACTCGTCCTCAATTTCTCCCTAAGGTGGTTTCAGCATTTCACTTAAACCAGCCTATTGTGGTGCCTGCGGCTACTAGGGACTTGGAGGATTCCAAGTTGCTGGACGTAGTCAGGGCCCTGAAAATATATGTTTCCAGGACGGCTGGAGTCAGAAAATCTGACTCGCTGTTTATCCTGTATGCACCCAACAAGCTGGGTGCCCCTGCTTCTAAGCAGACGATTGCTCGTTGGATTTGTAGTACAATTCAGCTTGCACATTCTGTGGCAGGCCTGCCACAGCCAAAATCTGTAAAGGCCCATTCCACACGGAAAGTGGGCTCATCTTGGGCGGCTGCCCGAGGGGTCTCGGCTTTACAACTTTGCCGAGCAGCTACTTGGTCAGGGGCAAATACGTTTGCAAAATTCTACAAATTTGATACCCTGGCTGAGGAGGACCTGGAGTTCTCTCATTCGGTGCTGCAGAGTCATCCGCACTCTCCCGCCCGTTTGGGAGCTTTGGTATAATCCCCATGGTCCTTTCGGAGTCCCCAGCATCCACTAGGACGTTAGAGAAAATAAGAATTTACTTACCGATAATTCTATTTCTCATAGTCCGTAGTGGATGCTGGGCGCCCATCCCAAGTGCGGATTGTCTGCAATACTTGTACATAGTTATTGTTACAAAAATCGGGTTATTATTGTTGTGAGCCATCTTTTCAGAGGCTCCTCTGTTATCATGCTGTTAACTGGGTTCAAATCACAAGTTGTACGGTGTGATTGGTGTGGCTGGTATGAGTCTTACCCGGGATTCAAAATCCTTCCTTATTGTGTACGCTCGTCCGGGCACAGTATCCTAACTGAGGCTTGGAGGAGGGTCATAGGGGGAGGAGCCAGTGCACACCAGCTAGTCCTAAAGCTTTTACTTTGTGCCCAGTCTCCTGCGGAGCCGCTATTCCCCATGGTCCTTTCGGAGTCCCCAGCATCCACTACGGACTATGAGAAATAGAATTATCGGTAAGTAAATTCTTATTTTTGTTAGAGATGGTATACATATAGAGTGCTCCCACCCAGGAAGCACAAAATATGTTAAAAAACCCACAAAGACTAATATTGCATTTCACTGTTTTAGATGCATGTCCATCACAGGTAGAGGAAATTATCTCAAGGATACCGGGTTCCCTATGAACTTAGAATGGACAAGACACTGGATTGATGGCTGGGATAGTCCCAGTAGAGATATAACACATATAGATTTTTTTTTAAGGGGAACAGACCGATTAGGGAATCATTCCCCGTAGTGCCCAATCCAGATGTCAAACTTTGTAAAAAATCTTCTTTGCCTTTACAAGCTTACCTGTTACTAAACTCTATGTGATTGGTTTTCAAAGTTTCCTCTTCATCCTCTTACGTTCACCGACAGGATTACAGTTCAAACGTCACATGCCTACTCGGTCTTTTCAGAGTTCTGCCCAAACCCAGTATATCTCACCAGCATAGGGACACCAGTATCAGTGTGCCTTGTCATGCACAAAGGGTGGAGAATGGGAATACTTGTGAAGGGAGACTGTGCATAGATACCGATATACATGATGGTGTGACAGCCTGATGGTGAACGCAAATCTGACAAATTTTCTTTTTTATTTCCCCTCTCTTTTCACTTTCCACAGATGGTTTACTTCACACAACTGATAATACACAACAGTTAAACACATTGAAATGCAAGATTTATGTTCCCTACAGAAAGGTCGCTGACTCGGAGAGAACATCGTATCACTGGAGTGTCTGTTCCGGGAAGGTTGAGAGGCAGTACTGTTGAGACGGCACCTGAGCGCGGAGAACAACAAGACCAGAGGCGGTTGTCGCACCAGTTTTTCTTTTTTTTATTATTTTCCCCATCTCCCACTACCCTCCTTCTCTCCTTCTCTTTCTCCCCCTTCTTGTTTCCTTTCTCTTCCCCTAATAAGATGGACTTACCCCAAGAGACTGCGTTCCGGGTTTCCCTGTTAATCCTGTTGTTGACGAGAACAGTCTGTTTCGGTGAGGGTCCCAGAGAGGTCGAGAAAGGATCTGGAATGGGTTCTGATGGCGAGGATGGATTTGTAGAATCTCAAGAGCAACACATCACTCGAGCAAAGGCGAGTATCAGAAAACGATCTGGTAGTCAGGGAGCTCGGAGGCACTGTGAAGGGTTATTGGCTGAGGAAAATTGCATTTGTAAGAATTGTGAGAACATGGTCGAGGATGGGTGCATCCAGAGATGTCAGTCCAGCCTTAATATCAACATGGACCGTCATCCATTGAGTGATTACCACTCACTAGTGGGTAAGGTCTTAAACCAGACAGAATGCTGGGTGTGCTCACAAGTACCTCAAGGTCAGAGCAAGTCAGGATTAGTACCGTACCCTTTAGCAATAGATGAGGTACTCGAATTACGGGGTGGGAGACCGGTGGACAAGAAATTCAATATTTCTAGGCCCCCTAGTCTGAAGCTCCACCAGTATCATGTACATAGATCCTTATTATGTTTCAATATTTCCAATTACCGAAAGCCGGGAAATTGGGAGGTGACATGGAATAACCAGACCATGGCCTTTTCGCACAGAGCTGATAAGATACCCATAGACTCTGAACTTGTACGCCAAATAGCCAACAGTGGAAGGTATTTCCGGTATAGGTATACTCGAGGAAGCAAGACCATGTGGGTTGGAGAAGTATCACCAGGGTACTGTGCTCATATCATCCAGCCTGATACTTGTACTGAGCAGATTGGAGAACTAGCGATGGGGTTTTTCACTTGGAAAGTTTGTAATATGGTAATGTCATATTCTGTCCCCTATGTTCTCCCCGATGATGCCTATTTCATATGTGGGAGGAAGGCGTATAAGTGGCTTGCCCCGAACTCAGAGGGATTGTGTTATGTTGGGAGAGTGTTGCCAGAGGTCATGACCATAACCCATGATAAGATGAAAGATGTTCACCGCAGTGCTCAGGCTCCTTATACTCATACTCACTATGAACACATCGTTAAGAGACACCTCATACAAAGAACAGAGCACGTAGCCTCTGATTTGATCCACGAATCCACCGGGATTCAATTCCTTCTCGCATTAGACATCACCCGTACTGCCAGAGGAATTATAAATTATAGGTATATCCATGCGCTAGCGAACTTGATAGATAATATCACTGAGATGTATGACGACACCTTCAGGTATACAGGAAGGGAGTTACAAGCTTACAAGACTGAACTGATCCAGCACAGGATGGTCCTCAATTATATCACAGCCGTGACGGGTGGGTACTGTGTCACTTTGGCAACTCAATATGGTGTGAAGTGCTGCACGTATATTACAAACAGCACTGATGACCCAACCGAGATCATCGATCAAAAGATGGACGATATCTTGCAGTTGAAGTAGGAGTTCCGAAGGAGACACAACCTTACCCTGACTGCTGTGAGTAATGAACTGACTGACCGGCTGGGTCTCATGGTTGAACCCACGCAATTAGTTCTCAGGTTTAGGAGAGTGAGCTCAAAATGTTATTATGAGTGTAGGGAAGTTTCTCCTTTGTATCCTGGGAGTCGTCATAATTATTGGCTTGATATTTAGGTGTGTTCGAATTCTAACGCGGCGCAAGCACGGCAGAAATTTCATGAGTCTAAGGAGCGGGGCACTGTTACAGCAGCAGATTTAATTTACGACCCATCCATAGAAACAATGTTATGATAAGGATTGCAAATGAATTCCATGGCCTGTTTCTTTCACCCGATTTTCCTTTGTCTCCCCCTCTGCCCAGATACACCGATCCGGAAAAGACATCGACCATACCCAAGAATGTTTATGAAAATGTTATGTGAATGTATTTTAGATATGTGTCTTATCTTCATCTCTACAACCTTCAGTTAATGACACACATAGTCGACAGGTGATATCCACATATACAAGCACTCACTTATGTTCCCCCTCCATGTATCATCAACTAAATGTGCACCCCATTTGTTGGAACAAGAACCCGAAAAGAGCACGGTAGTGTTTGTTGGCCCACTTACAGACCCTTAATACGGGATAAGAAGGATTTAATGTATACTTCGCAATACCTCGAAGCTTATCTAGAACATATACGGCACGATGATACATGCCCCTCAGACATGGATTCATACATACATGCTTTTTACTATCCCACTAGGTCATACATTTCCTACCTACCACTCTCCCCTATTCATCCAATCGTCTGTAGATATTGTATTGATATTTTTCTGTTTAGTGATTAGATAGTGGCAGTTATTGTTGACTGCCAAAGGGTGGACTGTCAAAGTCGGAAAATATTGCAGTACACACATTACGTACAAACCACACACAGATGGCATCTGCGCGTGTACTTGTTCTCCCGTGCGTGCACATACTCGCAATTTGCGTATGGTCGCTCCCGCGGTCCTGCGCGTGGTATGGGTATTTACGGCGGAGTTTGTGAACGCATGGAGAGCTATCAAAACACATTACGTATTTAATCCAAATAGTGCACAATGTACACATAGTCTCCTTACACCACATCAGAAAGTTATAGCTGTATAAATGCTTGCAGAACAAAGGGATTCACCTTTGCAGGATAAGAGGGGACAGACTAAGGTTATAAGCTGATGTTTGGTATCCAGCTGTAGGGTATTTTAAGGGAAACATTCCGGTGTTGGTCTGCGGAAGATCGCATGTTCCTGCTGATAGTTATGTGCAGAAATAGAATATAGATATAAACTGTATTTACTGTATATTATGTATGCAGGGGGAATCCAAAGGAGACCACCCACAAGAGCAGTTAAGAAAGACATCGCCCACCTATTCAAACAGACCAATGACCTCTCCTGTACTGTAAATGACCATCCCTGTGTCCAATGGACAAAGGGATTACAGTATCCATTGTGTTATGTTTTGGATGAAGTGAATAAAGAGAGCCTGCAGCAGGCTTGGTCACACAAAGACTCACAAACGTTATCTATTTGATTAACGGAGGACTGGACCAGGAAGCGCAAGTGAATATTCTCACGTATGTACATTGACTGTAGCCATTTACTCTGTTGTATTGTAGTGTATGAATTGTATTGTTAACCCCCTTTCAGATATATTACTCTGTGGTGTCGGAACCCAGAGTTTAACTACAAATCGGTGTTGTGTCCTCTTTTCCCTGCTAGGGTTTGATAAAGCTAAATATTTATTGTATATAATACCCTTTATGAGGTCTAAGAACACTGTACACTAACTACGTATGAAGTACCGCAAGGGTACGCACGTTGCGTAACGATCGCTTAGCCGTGGTCGAGACGCTCAAGCGTTACGTTCGCTCACGGCCAAGAGACCACTGGCAGGCACGCTATTGGCTGCCGACTACCGTAATGATTCGCTATAGCGATGCAACCGCTCGAGACCACGAGGAGATCACCAGCGGCGCATACGCTCACAATGTAAAACCTTTATATCTAAACCACAAACAGTGTATTATGCAGTAAACCCTTTGTGTAGTGATATGGTGTAAATGTAACACAGTATAACCTTACTAGCTTAAAAGCAGTTTGAGCGTCACCGACGCTATGAGAATACTTAACTCTATAAGAAATACACAGATACCTGGGCTTAGGGTCCAACGCCTAATATATATATATATATTTTGAATGATATACTTGCAAAAGAATTAATACAAATACAAATCATACACTACAATATAACATAGACTAACTAACCAGGTAACTACACAGTAAATACAATACAATTAAGTTTAAGAGAAGAGAAAGAGAAGAGAGAGAGAGATATGGCCCATAATAACAAGAGAGAAACAGTATGATTACGGAGAAAAACTTACGCACAAAGGAAACGATCGCATGCGCCTCTGGACATCCAGCTCCCGATTTTCAGCAATGATAACCGTTGAAGAGTGAGAGCTGGATGTGATCGGCCTTTCTATTTATGCCCCACACACAATGCAATTCAATGGTCCCTACAATCTCATTGTTCATTGGACACAGGAATTCCTCCTCGCATTATAACAAAAGGTCATAGGTTGATTCATACAGGTGGGCTGTGACTATTTCCAACAGCTCAGGTGGGAGGGAAACTGGGTTTCCCGCCGCATGGGTAATAAAGTGCAAATAAAGTAAATGTTCATAAACTTCTTATGTCCATAACTATTCGCACGAGCGATTGATCTGCTTCAAACCAACACCGGAATATTTCTAATTAAATATTCTTCCGATGGATACTAAACACCACTGTATTACTCCTGTCTGACCCTTCGTATCAAACAAAGAGGGATTTCTCTGTTCATGAACATTCTATATTAACCAAACTTTCAGAATCTATCAAAGGGACCATGATCTAATAAATACATTATATAGTGAAAATATGTAATGATTGAGTCGCACGCTACGATCACATAAACTCTACCGTAAATACGCATACCGTGCGCCTGCGGGTGCCCGCGACTGTGAGTATGCGCACGTACGGGAGAGCGTACGCATGCGCAGCACGGACCTGTGTGAGGTGCAAATATGGTAGTGTGCATAGAGATATTTTTCTGACTTTGACAGTCCACCCTTTGGCAGTCAACAATAACTGCCACTTCCTGAAAACATTTCAAAAAAGAGAAAAATATATGTTAGGGGTTAATACATTTACATGGTTGGGTAAGGGAGGAGAGGAGATGGTAGGAAAAGGGTATGACCTAGTGAGATAGCAGAAGCATGTGTGTATGAATCCGTGCTTGGGGGTCATGTATCATCGTGCCGTACGTGTTTTAAATCAAGCTTCGAGGTATTGCGAAGTATACATTTGAATTCCTTCTTATCCCGTGGTACGGGTCTGTGGATGGGCTGTCAAACTTTACCGAGCTCTTTTCGGCTTTGGTTGTAACAAAATGGGGGAGCACATTTTAGTTGATGATACATGAATGGGGGAGATATGTGGTTGCTGATATCTGTGCCTGTATTCCCTATCGACTATGTGTGTCATTACCTGAGAGTTGTAGAAATGAAGAAAAGACATAATTACGGTAAATGCGGTGGTATTCTATGTCAGGTAAATGTACATTCGTCGATTGAGGTCTTGTTTGGTGTCTGTTGAATGCAGTCTTCTTTGTGCTTTTGCTCATAAGGTGCGAGCAAAGCTGTCAATGTCCATAGATTTACAAAAGTGTTGGGCTAGCGTAATTTTAAAATTTCTAGGGAAACTGGGGATCCATGGCATAGTTCATCAAAAATCTGTGTATCAGGTTGTCAAAACTTCTTCTTTAATCCCTCTGTTGTCTGTATATCGGCTCATCAAATTCCTCGTCCAAGTGGGTCTTGTTACCTTGGAGAAAACGGAAAAACAGGTGAAAGAAACGGACCGTAGAAATCGCATTTTCATCACATCATTGTTTCTACATTTGGGTCATAAATCAAGTCCATTGGAATTACAGTTTCCTCACTCCTTAAACTCATTACCCTTGTACGATGTTTGCACTTCATTAAAGCCTGACCGCATCTAAATATCAAACCAATCGTTATGATAACACCTAAGATACATAGGAGAAACTTCCCAACATCCATTATGACTCCTTGAGCCCAGTCTCCTAAACCAGAAAACCAATTTCGCGGGTTCAACCATGACACCCAACCAGTCAGCTCATTACCTACAGCAGCAAGAGTGAGATTGTGTCTCCTGCGAAATTCCCACTTCAATTGGAGAATATCGTCCATCTTTTGGTCTATGACCTCGACCGGATCCTCAGTGCTATTCGTAATATATGTGCAACATTTCACGCCGTATTGTGTTGCCAGTGTGACACAATATCCGCCTGTCACTGCTGTGAGGTAATTGAGAACCATTCTATGCTGTACCAGTTCTGTTTTGTAGGCTTGAAGTTCCCTTCCAGTATACCTAAATGTGTCATCATACATTTCAGTGATATTGTCTAACAAATTTGCGAGCGCCGATATGTATTTATAATTCAGCACTCCTCTAGCGGCGCGGGTGAAATCTAACGCGATTAAGAATTGAATCCCGGTGGATTCACTTATCAGATCAGAGGCCGGATGCTCTGTCTTCTCTATCAGGTGCCTTTTAACAACGTGCTCGTAATGGGTGTGAGTATAAGGAGCTTGGGCACCACGGTGTATGTCTTTCATTTTGTCATGTGATACAGTCATTACTTCAGGCAGTACTTTTCCAATATAACACAATCCTTCAGAGTTTGGGGCAAGCCACTTATACGCCTTTCTCCCGCATATGAAATATGCATCATCGGGGAGAACATATGGGACGGAGTAGGACATAACCATATTACACACCTTCCATGTGAAATCTCCTAACCCTAATTCTTCCATCTGCTTAGTACACGTATCAGGTTGTATGATATGTGCACAGTATCCTGGTGATACCTCTCCAACTCTAGTAATCCTATTTCCTAAGGTATACCTATACCGGAAAGATTTTCCTCTACTGGCTATGTGGCGTACAAGCTCTGTATCTGTAGGCATTCTATCTGCTCTATGCGAAAAGGTCATGGTTTGGTCACTCCATGACACTTCCCAATTTCCCGGCTTTCGGGGATTGGAGATGTTGAAACATAATAGGGACCTATCCACATGGTATTGGTGGAGCTTCAAACTAGGAGGGCTGGAGATATTAAACCTCCTGTCCACCGGTCTCCCACCACTTAACTCAAGTACCTCCCCTAACGTTAAAGGAAATGGTACTAGCCCTGATTTGCTATGACCTTGAGGTACTTGAGAGCATACCCAACAATCTGTTTTATTTAACACACTACCCACTAAAGAGTGATAGTCACTCAATGGATGCCGGTCCATATGGATATTAAAACTGGATTGGCATTTCTTTATGCACCCATCCTCAATGACATTGTTACAGAGCCGACAGATACAGTTTTCTTCAGCTAACAATCCTTCACAATTCCTTCTATGGTCAATGCTATCGGATCGTTTTCTGATACTCGCCTTTACTTGTTGGTTAAGTTGTTCTTGGAAAACTACGCCTCCATCTCTGTCATCAGAACCCATTCCAGAACCTCTCTCGAACTCCATGGTACTCTCGCCGGAACAGACTGCTCTGGTCAACATCATGGTCAACAGGAAAATTCGGATCACAGTCTCTTGAGGCAAGTCCATCTTAGGAGGAGACGAAGAAGAATGAGAAGGGGGGAAAAATAATTTGAGGGAGAGGGGATGGGAAGTGGAGAAAAACAATAAAAGGGAACAGGGGATCGACAACTGCTTTTGATCTTGTGGTTCTCGATGCTCAGATGCCGCCTTAGTCCTCCTGGAACAGACACTCTAGTGATACAACCTCTACCGTCTGTTCCTTATCACAGGATTTCTCTGGATCAATGACCTTCTTACAGTGGGACGAATGAACCCAAGTCTCTCTCTCAGCAACCTTCAATGCTGTAGTGCTAGTCAATAAGACCTGGTATGGTCCTTCCCATCTGTCAATAAGGCAACCTGAGCGTAGAAAATTCCGTATCATTACATAATCCCCAGGTTCAATGTCATGACAATTACTATCTGGTAAATTAGGAATCACTAACTTCAGATTATCATTTTGATTCCTTAACTGTTTACTCATGTTAATCAAGTATTTTACAGTCACTTCATTGTTACACTTCAAATCATCCTGAGGGTTAATCATAACATGCGGTTGTCGACCAAACAAGATTTCAAAGGGAGACAGATTAAGAGGGGACCTGGGAGTGGTTCTGATGCTGTACAGTACAATGGGTAAAGCTTCTGGCCATGTCAATCCTGTCTCTGCCATCACTTTACTCAGTTTATTTTTAATAGTGCTGTTCACTCTTTCCACTTTCGCACTCGCCTGTGGACGGTATGGAGTGTGCAGCTTGCTATCAATTCCCATCAATTTACACATTCCTTGAAAGACATCACCTGTAAAATGGGTACCCCTATCACTTTCGATAATTCTAGGGATACCATATCTACATACAAATTCCTGCACAATTTTCTTAGCAGTAAACATAGCGGTATTTGTGGCCGCCGGAAATGCTTCGACCCAATTTGAGAAAACATCTATACAAACAAGTACATATTTCAAATTTCGACAAGGGGGTAATTGAATGAAGTCAATCTGTATTACCTGGAAAGGGCCGCCGGCAGGTGGGATATGGGATGGTTCTGTAGGTATTGCCTTTCCAATATTCTTTCTCAAACAGGTAAGGCATGACATGGCTCTTTTACTCGCATGAGAGGAGAATCCTGGGGCGCACCAATATGCTCTTACCAACTTGCACATCCCTTCCTTGCCTAGATGAGTCAGCCCGTGAGCTGCTTCAGCCAAACACGGAAGATATGCTCTGGGGGCCACTGGTTTACCATGTCCATCCGTCCAGAGTCCTGAGGACTCCTGGCCATATCCCTTTGCCTTCCAGACTGCCTTTTCCTGTGTGGAACACAAATTTTGCATTTCACACAACTTCTGTGTGTTGATGGTATTAAATACCATCAATTGTGTGGTGTCTGTCTGTCTGGGGGTAGCAGCTGCTAACTTAGCTGCTTCGTCTGCTCGGCTGTTACCAAGCGATACTGGGTCTTGGCTATATGTATGTGCTTTACATTTGATAACAGCCACTCTGTCGGGTTCCTGTATCGCTGTTAGAAGCCTTTTTATGTGAGCTGCATGCGCTACCGGTGTACCAGCTGCCGTCATGAAATTTCTGAGGCGCCATAGGGCTCCGAAATCATGGACTACCCCGAATGCGTATCTAGAATCGGTGTAGATATTGGCTGATTTTCCCTTAGCCAATTCACATGCTCTGGTTAGGGCGACCAGTTCAGCAACCTGGGCTGAGTGAGGTGGGCCTAGCGGTTCCGCTTCTATGGTGCCTTGGTCATCTACGACTGCGTATCCAGTACACAAGTCTCCCGAGTCTGACTGTCTATGACAACTACCGTCCGTGTAGAACGTAAGTTCTACATCTTCCAGTGGGTTGTCACTGATGTCAGGCCTTGCGGTAAAATTTTGGGTCAAATATTCCATACAATCATGAGTGTCTTCCTTTGTATTAAATCCTCCTTCCCCACCACTCTCATCCTCCACCCTTTGTGCCTGTCCAGGCACACCTGGGAGATATGTTGCAGGATTTAATGCACTGCATCTCCTTATGGTGATGTTTACGGGGGCCATTAGTGCCAATTCCCATCTTGTAAACCGCGCTGATGAGACGTGCCTGGTTTGGGCAGAATTTAACAAGGCTGACACTGCATGTGGTGTATGAATTGTGAGGTTGTGACCTAGCACGACGTCTTCGCTTTCGTTACTAGCAATGCTATCGCAGCAACGCTTCGCAAGCATGTGGGGAGGGATCGCGCTACCGTATCTAGCTGAGCGCTGTAATATGCTACCGGCCTGCTGGCATCACCGTGCTTTTGGGTTAGTACGCCTGCCGCGCAACCAGCACTTTCTGTTCCGTATAGTTCAAAGGGTTTCCCATAGTCCGGCATACCTAATGCTGGTGCCTGCGTTAGGCACTGTTTAAGTCTCTCAAATGCTGCCTCAGACTCGTCTGTATGCGAAATCCGATCAGGTTTGTTTGAGGAGACCATCTCCTGCAAAGGTAACGCTAAAATGGAAAACCCTGGGATCCAATTACGGCAATACCCACACATTCCTAAAAATGTTCTGATCTGTTGCTGGGTTTGTGGCAGAGTCATGTCTCTAATTGCTTGAATTCTATCAGCGGTCAGGTGTCTCAGTCCTTGTGTTAAACAGTGTCCCAAATATTTTACCTTAGTTTGGCATAATTTCAACTTGTCTTTGGAAACCTTATGTCCTGTGTCTGAAAGATGAAACAGGAGCTGTTTCGTATCCTTCAGGGATACTTCCAATGAATCAGAACACAGTAGTAGATCATCCACGTACTGTATTAATACTGATCCCCTCACTGGTTGGAAAGACTGTAAACAATCATGCAAAGCCTGAGAAAATATACTTGGGCTGTCTATGAAACCTTGTGGTAATCGAGTCCATGTGTATTGGACTCCTCTGTATGTGAATGCAAACAAATATTGACTGTCAGGGTGCAGAGGTACCGAAAAGAAAGCGGAGCAGAGGTCAATAACAGTGAAAAATTTCGCAGTGGGAGGGATTTGCATTAGGATGACAGCTGGATTTGGCACTACGGGGAACTGACTCTCAACTATTTTGTTAATCCCCCTTAGATCCTGCACTAGCCTGTAACCCCTCCCCCCACTCTTTTTCACAGGGAAGATGGGACTATTAGCAGTGCTGGACGTTCTTACCAGAATGCCCTGTTGTAGCAAGCGCTCTATTACTGGGTAAACTCCTAACTCCACCTCTGGCTTCAGAGGGTACTGTGGGATTTTTGGAGCTATCCTACCATCTTTTACTTGTACAACTACCGGAGCTACGTTTGCCATTAATCCAGTGTCCTGTCCATCTTTTGTCCAAAGTGACTCTGGTATCTGAGATGTCATTTCTTCTACTTGGGAGGGAGTCCTATTTGTCATAATGGTAGGTGACATTAATTTTGACGGGGAGTCTAACATGTCTCGTACTTCCTGAGCGTGATTCTCAGGTATGTCCAAGAATACACCTTCAGGAGTACAATAAATGACGCACCCCATTTTACACAGTAAGTCTCTTCCCAGGAGATTGGTCGGTGCCGATGCAGCCAGCAAAAAGGAATGCTTGGTATGTAAAGGCCCTATTGTAATCTCTGCTGGTTTGCTAACAGGGTAATGCTGGACTACTCCTGTTACTCCCACGACTGGAATTGTCCTACCAGTGGTCCTCATGCCCACTGTCGAATTTATCACTGATTTGGCCGCCCCTGTGTCTACAAGAAAGTTTAATGATTTACCAGCTACATTGATTGCAATTTCTGGTTCACTTCCAAGACTTGCAATCAATTTTACTGGCTGCAGATTACAGGTATGGCCACACCCCTATTGGGTATGGTGACCTCCCTGAATCCCGCTGGCAGCAACTACTTGTGAGGGAGTTAGCTGGGAACTACCAGAGGTTTGCCAATCTCTGTTTGGGGGGTATCTTTTTGTTTCCCCTGCATGTGGCTCATAACTCCGTTTCTGCGGACCTTGCTCCCAATGTCGTGTGTCGTGTCGTTGTCTAGGGGGTTGATAAGATTTTTGTACATTTCTCGATCTACAGTCTCGTGCAAAGTGTCCCTGTCTGTGACAAAAATAACATGTTACCACATTTGACTTACCCACAGGGTTTGGTGATGTTAACACAGGCTGTTTTGTGGTCAGGGCCTGTATACTTACTGCCATTAACTTATCACTTTGTTGTTCCCTGTGTCTGGTGATGTTCCTATCGTGATCAATAGCAGCCTCTCTCAAAGTAGCCACAGACAGACCTCGCCAACATGGTTGTGTGGTCTGTACCCTAGTCTTTAATGATTCTTTTAAACCATCCATCAGTACCGATACTGCTACTTCTCGATGGTTTATGTTTGTTTTAATGTCCTCTATGCCTGTGTATTTTGCCATTTCTGATAATGCTCTGTGAAAATACTCTGCAGCTGTCTCTGACTCCTTCTGTTTAATGGAGAATATCTTGTTCCATCTGACTACCGCTGGGAAATACTCTTTTAACTGTAAGTTTATTCTTTTTACATTATCTTTGTTGTACACATCTGTAAGAGGTACATCCTGATCTAATCCGCAATCAGCTAAAAATTGAGTTGCGTCAACATTGGAGGGTAAACATGCTCTCAGCAATATCTGCCAGTCTTTATTGTTGGGCTCTACAGTGTTACCTAAGTCTCTGATGTATTTTTGACTGGCAACTAAGTCTTTTCTAGGGTCAGGGAATTCAGACACTATGGTCCTTAATTCCATTCGGGAAAATGGGCTATACATGGCAATGTTCCTCACAGGGGTGACTCCTGATGTGTCAGTTTTCCCATTTGGAACAGCTATTACCCTAACAGGAGTAACTCTAACAACATCACTCTGTGTGGGTTCTACAGCCTGTGGTGAAATGGCTTCAGCATAGTGTATGGTGCCGTACTTACCTGTAGATACGACCTCACCTATCCCTCCGCTAGGGGCCTTTGTTACTAATCTCGTGGGTGGAGCTGTGCCTACTGTGGTCTCTGCTATGGTGGCTGCTAGAGAGAGCGCTGAAATTGTTGCCGATTCGTCTTCTTGATCACACTCCTGAGGAAAGTTCAAAACAGGGTACAACTTGCACGGGTTAATACTTGCATTGGTTAATTGGTTAACATTATCTTTAACATTTACACAGTTGCTAAGTGTTTGTGTGTTACACCTTAGTGCGTCATTCTCCGCAACCAATTTCTCTCCCGATATATATGGTGGCGGTGGGGCCGTGGCTATCAGTTTTCTGATTGAGCCAGATCCCGCCGCCTGAGCCAATCCTCTCTGTATGTCACCCTCCTGTTGCCACAACTGCAAATAATCATAATGCTTGATTCGTCTCTTTGCTGATTTAATGAGACATATCCTTCTCCTTAAATTCGTTAACACTTCTGAGCTGAAGCTACCTACTCTTGGGAATTTCTCCCCGTCATGTACTGTCATTCTCTCCCATTCATCACATAAAGCTTCTGTGTGACTTCCGTATTTCTCACACATTACATACCTTGCCGACCCAATTGGTCGGTTCACTGAATCAACCCGAACCGAGGTTGATCGCCCCCTACCTGAACAAGTGGCCCCCATAGTTCGAAGGTGTTGCTTTATTCAACCAACCCTTACGCAAACCAAATGTCCAAAATAGGCTGACGGTGGCGGTTTACCGAGTACCCCACTCACTCGCCCACGCCGACCAATACGACCTGATCACACCGTTATGGTGCTGGCGTACTCGACCTAGGGCCCCTGCGACCTGAACCTCTATTTACTGGAACCTGTGAGGGTGATCCGAAGAACACTTACTCTTTCCAGTAACTATTGGTTGCTGGATAGTTCCTGAGTGAGCAGCGAACTTCCCTTAAAATAAAAAAAATTACACAAATCACGTTAGAATGTACAAATAGCGTTTATGACCTTCGTACACAAATAGTACCGGTCAGGTTTACTAATGTACACAATTACGTGCGGTACAGTCGTTCAGCACATAAGCAACTAATCTTATGTACGGGGCGACCAGTGGAATCGAAAATTGCGGCTGCGAATTCCTTCAGCAAGAGCTTGTATGGCCTATATGGGTGTTGCACCAACCCTTTCTTGGTGTTGTGCCTGTGGACTGTATAGCGGACTTCCTTGTCTGCTGTACCTGAACCTGTTGGTCTGCTATGACCTCCTGGTCTGTTACAGTATGACCTCCTGGTCTGCTACACTCTAATGCTCAAATTGTATATTTAACCAGGGATGCCTCCCTAGCCACCATGCACGTCACTTACACGCATGTACCTCACGAGAACTCGACTTTTCTTGTGGTTCAACCTGTAAAATTGTATACAACACACTCACTCACCACATGTACTCTTTTGTTTCTATTTCTATTTCTGCGCAGAAATTTCTCTTTAGACCAGATGTGTTACAAATTAGGAGAAGGATCTATTAATTTAAATTTCGAATTTTAAAAAAATAGATTTGCGCGATTTATCGCCTGGCGTTATTTACCGCGTGGCGCTACTTATCGCGTTGAGAGGATACAAAAAAAAACTTGTGATTTGAGTTACGTGGGCGTACCCGTACGCTCCGTTGCGTAATATACGCTACGTGCGTCGGCCCTTGGATTGCGTACGCAAGTCTCAGTCTTTTGTTAGAGACACGTGTACGCAAAGCAAAGATCCACCGTAACACAATTTATACGTTTATCAATGTAGATGATCCTTTATCATCTACCACGCACCACACTGACTTCGCCTTGTCTCTCAGGCACAGCTGTGTGTTTGTCTATACTTTAACTATATTACCTTTACTCTTAAACTATAAAATAGTGACAACTCTCTCTAAGCACGTTTATCAACTATAAAACTGGCAAACAGAAGAGTGATATACGAAAATACACAAATGAAAAAGAAATGCAGATATATATGTGTGCGTGCGTGTGTACGCAAGACAGAAAAATAAACAGTTTTAAAAAGACACTATTGTTTTGTTCTTACCTCCGGTTCCCGGATTCCTTCAGCACCCTTCACTAAGAGAAGCAGACGCTTATCCAAACAGCACTACGAGGAATATGATCTCCCGCCCTTTGCTGCTGGATAATGTCTGCTGAAATTACCTAGTGCAGATATGTGAAGGACAGGACGAGCCCGCAATTGATAAAGCTAAATATTTATCGTATATAATACCCTTTATGAGGTCTAAGAACACTGTACGCTAACTACGTATGAAGTACCGCAAGGGTACGCACGTTGCGTAACGATCGCTTAGCCGTGGTCGAGACGCTCAAGCGTTACGTTCGCTCACGGCCAAGAGACCACTGGCAGGCACGCTATTGGCTGCCGACTACCGTAATGATTCGCTATAGCGATGCGACCGCTCGAGACCACGAGGAGATCACCAGCGGCGCATACGCTCACAATGTAAAACCTTTATATCTAAACCACAAACAGTGTATTATGCAGTAAACCCTTTGTGTAGTGATATGGTGTAAATGTAACACAGTATAACCTTACTAGCTTAAAAGCAGTTTGAGCGTCACCGATGCTCTGAGAATACTTAACTCTATAAGAAATACACAGATACCTGGGCTTAGGGTCCAACGCCTAATATATATATATATTTTGAATGATATACTTGCAAAAGAATTAATACAAATACAAATCATACACTACAATATAACATAGACTAACTAACCAGGTAACTACACAGTAAATACAATACAATTAAGTTTAAGAGAAGAATGAGAGAAAGAGAAGAGAGAGAGAGATATGGCCCATAATAACAAGAGAGAAACAGTATGATTACGGAGAAAAACTTACGCACAAAGGAAACGATCGCATGCGCCTCTGGACATCCAGCTCCCGATTTTCAGCAATGATAACCGTTGAAGAGTGAGAGCTGGATGTGATCGGCCTTTCTATTTATGCCCCACACACAATGCAATTCAATGGTCCCTACAATCTCATTGTTCATTGGACACAGGAATTCCTCCTCGCATTATAACAAAAGGTCATAGGTTGATTCATACAGGTGGGCTGTGACTATTTCCAACAGCTCAGGTGGGAGGGAAACTGGGTTTCCCGCCGCATGGGTAATAAAGTGCAAATAAAGTAAATGTTCATAAACTTCTTATGTCCATAACTATTCGCACGAGCGATTGATCTGCTTCAAACCAACACCGGAATATTTCTAATTAAATATTCTTCCGATGGATACTAAACACCACTGTATTACTCCTGTCTGACCCTTCGTATCAAACAAAGAGGGATTTCTCTGTTCATGAACATTCTATATTAACCAAACTTTCAGAATCTATCAAAGGGACCATGATCTAATAAATACATTATATAGTGAAAATATGTAATGATTGAGTCGCACGCTACGATCACATAAACTCTACCGTAAATACGCATACCGTGCGCCTGCGGGTGCCCGCGACTGTGAGTATGCGCACGTACGGGAGAGCGTACGCATGCGCAGCACGGACCTGTGTGAGGTGCAAATATGGTAGTGTGCATAGAGATATTTTTCTGACTTTGACAGGTTTAAAGTGTATTACATTGCCTAACTGTATAAGAATCAAAAGTGTATTAATAAGGTGTGTACGCGCTGCGGGTACTTTGTACCGTCAGCGCTGCATAAGGTGTAAAGGATAATATCATTGCATTGCATTACTACGAAGGTTTAAGGTGTATCAATTGAGTGTGTACGCGCTGCGTGTACTTTGTACCCTCAGCGCGGCATTTGTACGCAGAGTCCGTACGTGGTACGGGACTCATTACGCAAATAGCGTAAAAGGTATATAGAGTGAATATTAAGTTTAGCGGCCGTAGCGGCTCCATGGTAAAAGTGTGTTATAAGGTATAGCTTTATGGTTTAAGATAATATCGACATTATCAATATATATATATATATACATATATATATTTAATAGTGCTCTGGAAACAGGGGCGTGGCCACTCAAAAGGGGGCTTGCTCTTCAATGTTGTTTACCACACCATATCCCCCTTAAACACGTTATGCACCACAATAGTAGGACTCCTTATACTATCTAGTACTGGTGCCCCTTTCACATTATACCACGCAATATGAGCCAAAATTCACATTATACCACACGGTATGAGCCGAAATTCACCTTATATCACACGGCATGAGCCAATATTCACCTTATACCACACGGTATGAGCCGAAATTCACCTTATACCACACGGTATGAGCCGAAATTCACCTTATACCACACGGTATGAGCCGCTATCCTGGCCAATAGGTAGATACGCCCCTGCAATCCTATCCCTCCCTGCTTTGCACCAGCATTGAGGATCGGTATATACACAGAAACTGACAGAAATAGTAAAGTCAGCAATCACACTAGCAATCAGCCACTTATACATTAGTATAATTAGCAATATGAGCACATATTCAACTACAGATACATTTAAAGTATGTAGGAGAAACCTATTACTGCATTATCTTATGTAGGACTTTAAACGTATTCAGTTGCACAGTGAAAGAAACAGCAGCAATAGTTTACAGACTAATATGCATCAGGCACGTATCCAACTACTCGTACTTAATGGTAGGTATAGACTTAGGGGGTCATTCTGACCCGATCGCATGCTGCAGTTTCTCGTAGCGTAGCGATCGGGTCAGAACTGCGCATGTGCTACGATCGCCTCTGCCTGATTGACAGGCGGAGGCGGTCGATGGGCGGGAGGGGGCGAAACGGCTGCGTTTGGCCGCCGTTTCGTGGGAGCGGTCCGGCCAACGCAGGCGTGGCCGGACCGTACGGGGAGTGGCCTGCAGCGACTGCGTGACGTTACACACAGCCGCTGCGGGCTGGGGAGCGATGAGTAGCTTCCGGCCAGCACACTAAAGCTGCGCTGGCCGGGAGCTACTCTTGCAGTGCAAAGGCATCATCGCTGTGCGATGCCTTTGCACTTCTGCGGGGGGGGGGGTCAGCACTGACATGCGGGGCGGACTAGCCCTGTGCTGGGTGTCCCCCCGCATGTCTGAGTTCATGATCGTAGCTGTGCTAAATTTAGCACAGCTACGATTAACTTGGAATGACCCCCTTAGTGCTGTATCACCTGACTCGGGAGAGTGGGATACAGGGAGACTTCACCCCGCTTCCATGATCAATCAGTACGTTAGTGAATACTGAGTGGATCCAGACACCAATAATGTACACAAACGCACAGTGAACACCAACGCCCCAGTCACACTGCCGCCTATGCTGCGACTGGGTCCTTTAGATACGCAGCATCTCAGACAAAAACGGGAAATCAGTTAATGGCAGGAAACTCGGAGGAAACTGGTCACTGCTGACATCAACCCCAGGGATTGTGGCTTCACACTAATCCCTGGAGCCTATGATCCCTGGGTCCTAGCGCTGGTGCACCCGAGGTGGCAGCCACGTCAGCGACTTCTGTAGTCTTCCCAAAAACAGTGCGGCTGTGTCTTGCATCTCCCCCGCTAAGCGGAACTGACGCCTTACCTTCTCGCCGTGCTCCGGCCACAGCCTGGTAATGTCAGCTGGACTTGAAGTTGCTAGTACATCCTACACAGACGCCCACCGAAATAGCACTGTACACGTGGGTAAGTGTTGTCGTGACCCGACGGAGAGTTGTTGGAGCGACTCTTTCTAAGGTGCGTGTAAGACGCTTTTTAGAAAACACACTAAAAAAACAGAAGACTATAAAAATATATAAAATAACAAGCTTATGGCTGCCAAAATCAGCAGCCCAAAGATCGTGGTCCGGCTCCTGCCGCACCAACAAAAAAAACACTTTCTTCATTCTCTACGGATTTCACAAGAGAGGATGGCCTGCTGACAAGCAGACACTGGCGAGGTGGCTTCGGATGACGATTTCAGAAGAATACAGTATTCTCAAGCGGATCTCCCTATTCCGGCTAATGTCTCTGCTCACTCTACTTGTAAGGTAGGGCCGTCATGGGCAGCACAACATCATTCTACAGCTGAACAAATATGTAAGGCAGCCACATGGCCTTCCATTAACACATTCATTAGACATTATGCCTTTGATACTTTTGCCTCTCAGGACGCTGCATTCGGGCGAAGGATTCTCCTGTCCACTCAGGAGCGTCCCCTCCACTAAATTTGCTTTGGGACATCCCAATGTTTATCCTGTGGATAATCTGTGGATCCTGCAGGAGAAATACGTAGTTATGATACACTTACCGTCAGTAACTCTATTTCTCCTAAGTCCACAGTATACACAGGGATCCCACTCTTACCTGATTTGAGGATCCTTTCACCTACTAACCTCTTCATTCTTGTACGGAAGGGTGTGCATGTGTGTTCTTCTCACCTGATTAGGGCTCTCTATGATGCTCCTGCCTTGAGCTTTGGAAAACAACTGAATTGCCTGAGCCAGAAGGACGGGATATAAGGGACTGGCCCGTTGCATTCTGGGAGGCCAAAAGCTTTTGATTGTTGGTGCCAATCCGCTGATGCTACCTCATATCCCAATGTTTTTCTTGTGGATAATCTGTGACCCTGCAGGAGAAATTCAGACTAATAAATCTCCTGCTCCAGATGGACTTCATCCTAGGGTTCTGATGGAGCTAAACGCTGAAATAGCAGGGCCACTGTATCTGATTTTCACTGATTCACTTACATCAGGCATGGTACCAAAAGACTGGCATATAACAGAGGTAGTTCCAATATTTAAAAAGGGCATTAAACTCCATCCTGGTAACTATAGACTAGTAAGTCTGACATCAATTAGTGGGGAAACTTTTGGAAAGTATACTATGGGATAGCATATAGGAGTACTTGGAGAACTCCCATGCTATTAATAAGAACCAGCATGGTTTTGTGAGAAATGGGTCATGTCAAACTAATTTGATTAGCGTCTATGAGAAAGTAAGCGACAATCTTGACCAGAGCAGTAGATGTGGTCTATCTGGATTTTGCAAAAGCTTTCGACACATTGCCTCACAGAGGCTGATTTTCAAATGAAGGGAGCTTGGTATAGGAAACACTATTTGTACATGGGTGAGTAATTAGCTTGATAACAGGGAACAGAGAGTGGTGGTTAATGGGATGTTTTCCACCTGGGCTAAAGTAATCGGTGGAATACCACAGGGTTCTGTGCTGGGGTCACTATTGTTTAACATATTTATAAATGATCCAGGAGAAGGACTAGTAGACACCATGTAAATTTTTGCAGATGATACTAAAATATGTAGGGTAATTAAGTCAGATGTGAAGTCTGTTCAAAGCGATTTATTTAAAGTGGAAGTTTGTGCAACGAAATGGAGTATGAGCTTTAATGTTGAAAAATGTAAAGTTATGCACTTTGGGACTAAAGGGCCCCATACACTAGAACGATAATGCCCGATTTCATCCAGTTTCGGGCATTCGGGCCGGTATATCGAGTGAAATCGGGCATTTTGGTTGGGTTTCCGATCCGATCCTATGCGCGTTCCCATGAGGATCGGATCGGCTCCCCTAGATTGTTAGTGCTGCACTCGTGATATGTCGTGTCCCACAGGCATGGCTGAGATCGCATAAGATATATTGCATGCAAAATGTACCAAATCATATGGAACCACTCCCGGGAAGCTTCCGGGAGAGTTCAAGGGAAATCGCCTACGACTTCAGCCTCAGACATATCGTTGTAGTGTATGGGGCCCTTAAGAATAAACACGCAAATTACCAATTCAATGGGGAAAATATAGGGGAAATGGTATTAGAAAAGGATCTGGGGGTGTTCATTGATAGTAGATTTAGAAGCAGTACACAATGTCAAAGTGCAGCAACAAAGGCAAATAAGTTGTTAGCATGCATTAAAAGGGGAATTGAGACAAGGTATGAGAGTGTAATTCTGCCACTGTATAAATCATTGGTACGGCTGCATCTTCAGTACTGTGTACAGTTCTGGGCACCACACCATAAAAGAGACATGTTAGAACTTGAAAAGGTTCAGAGGCGATCTACCAAATTGATTAAGGTGTTGGAGACATTGATCTATGAGGAGAGGCTTTCTAGGTTAGATATGTTTACACTAGAAATGAGATGACTAAGAGGAGATATGATTAATATTTACAAATATATAAAGGGGCAATATGCGGAGCTATCAGGTGATTTGTATGTTAAGAGACCTCTATACAAAACACGTGGAAACCTACTAAGGCTTGAGGAGAGGAAATTGGGATTCTTCCCTGTAAGGGCAATACGAATATGGAATTCACTGGCAGAGAGGATTGTAGCGGACTCAGTCGATGCATTTAAAAATGGGTTAGATAAATTCCTAACAGAAAAAGATATCCAAGGATTTAGCCATTAACCAGAATAGAATAGGGAATATAATATATTTCTCTATCGTCCTAGTGGATGCTGGGGTTCCTGAAAGGACCATGGGGAATAGCGGCTCCGCAGGAGACAGGGCACAAAAAGTAAAGCTTTAGGATCAGGTGGTGTGCACTGGCTCCTCCCCCTATGACCCTCCTCCAAGCCTCAGTTAGATTTTTGTGCCCGGCCGAGAAGGGTGCAATCTAGGTGGCTCTCCTAAAGAGCTGCTTAGAAAAGTTTAGCTTAGGTTTTTTATTTTACAGTGAGTCCTGCTGGCAACAGGATCACTGCAACGAGGGACTTAGGGGAGAAGAAGTGAACTCACCTGTGTGCAGGATGGATTGGCTTCTTGGCTACTGGACATTAGCTCCAGAGGGACGATCACAGGTACAGCCTGGATGGTCACCGGAGCCTCGCCGCCGGCCCCCTTGCAGATGCTGAAACAAGAAGAGGTCCAGAATCGGCGGCAGAAGACTCCTCAGTCTTCTTAAGGTAGCGCACAGCACTGCAGCTGTGCGCCATTTTCCTCTCAGCACACTTCACACGGCAGTCACTGAGGGTGCAGGGCGCTGGGAGGGGGCGCCCTGGGAGGCAAATGAAAACCTTTTTTGGCTAAAAATACCTCACATATAGCCTCCGGGGGCTATATGGAGATATTTAACCCCTGCCAGAATCCGTTAAGAGCGGGAGACGAGGCCGCCGAAAAAGGGGCGGGGCCTATCTCCTCAGCACACAGCGCCATTTTCCCTCACAGAAAGGCTGGAGGGAAGGCTCCCAGGCTCTCCCCTGCACTGCACTACAGAAACAGGGTTAAAACAGAGAGGGGGGGCACTGATTTGGCGTTAGAAATATATAAAAAAGATGCTATAAGGGAAAACACTTATATAAGGTTGTCCCTATATAATTATAGCGTTTTTGGTGTGTGCTGGCAAACTCTCCCTCTGTCTCTCCAAAGGGCTAGTAGGTCCTGTCCTCTATCAGAGCATTCCCTGTGTGTGTGCTGTGTGTCGGTACGTGTGTGTCGACATGTATGAGGACGATGTTGGTGAGGAGGCGGAGCAATTGCCTGTAATGGTGATGTCACTCTCTAGGGAGTCGACACCGGAATGGATGGCTTATTTAGGGAATTACGTGATAATGTCAACACGCGCCAAGGTCGGTTGACGACATGAGACGGCCGACAAACAATTAGTACCGGTCCAGACGTCTCAAAAACACCGTCAGGGGTTTTAAAACGCCCGTTTACTTTAGTCGGTCGACACAGACACAGACAGGGACACTGAATCCAGTGTCGACGGTGAATAAACAAACGTATTCCTTATTAGGGCCACACGTTAAGGGCAATGAAGGAGGTGTTACATATTTCTGATACTACAAGTACCACAAAAGAGGGTATTATGTGGGATGTGAAAAAACTACCGTAGTTTTTCCTGAATCAGATAAATTAAATGAAGTGTGTGATGATGCGTGGGTTCCCCCCGATAGAAAATATGGGCGGTATACCCTTTCCCGCCAGAAGTTAGGGCGCGTTGGGAAACACCCCTTAGGGTGGATAAGGCGCTCACACGCTTATCAGAACAAGTGGCGGTACCGTCTATAGATAGGGCCGTCCTCAAGGAGCCAGCTGACAGGAGGCTGGAAAAATATCATAAAAAGTATATACACACATACTGGTGTTATACTGCGACCAGCGATCGCCTCAGCCTGGATGTGCAGAGCTGGGGTGGCTTGGTCGGATTCCCTGACTAAAAATATTGATACCCTTGACAGGGACAGTATTTTATTGACTATAGAGCATTTAAAGGATGTATTTCTATATATGCGAGATGCACAGAGGGATATTTGCACTCTGGCATCAAGAGTAAGTGCGATGTCCATATCTGCCAGAAGATGTTTATGGACACGACAGTGGTCAGGTGATGCAGATTCCAAACGGCACAAAGGTGTATTGCCGTATAAAGGAAGAGGAGTTATTTGGGGTCGGTCCATCGGACCTGGTGGCCACGGCAACTGCTGGAAAATCCACCGTTTTTACCCTAAGTCACATCTCTGCAGAAAAAGACACCGTCTTTTCAGCTTCAGTCCTTTCGTCCCTATAAGAGTCATATCTGCCCAGGGATAGAGGAAAGGGAAGAAGACTGCAGCAGGCAGCCCATTCCCAGGAACAGAAGCGTTCCACCGCTTCTGACAAGCTCTCAGCATGACGCTGAGACCGTACAGGACCCCTGGATCCTACAAGTAGTATCCCAGGGGTACAGTTTGGAATGTCGAGACGTTTCCCCTGCGCAGGCTCCTGAAGTCTGCTTTACCAAGGTCTCCCTCCGACAAGGAGGCAGTATGGGAAAAAATTCACGAGCTGTATTCCCAGCAGGTGATAATTAAATTACCCCTCCTACAACAAGAAAAGGGGGTATTATTCCACACTATATTGTGATACTGAAGCCAGAAGGCTAGGTGAGACCTATTCTAAATCTAAAAAAATTTGAACACTTACAAAGGTTCAAATCAAGATGGAGTCACTCAGAGCAGTGATAACGAACCGGGAAGAAGGGGACTATCTGGTGTCCCGAGACATCAGGGATGCTTACCTCCATGTCCAAAATTTGCCCTTATCACTAAGGGTACCTCAGGTTCGTGGTACAGAACTGTCACTATCAGTTCAGACGCTGCCGTTTGGATTGTCTACGGCACCCCGGGTCTTTACCAAGGTAATGGCCGAAATGATGGTTCTTCTTCGAAGAAAAGGCGTCTTAATTATCCCTTACTTGGACGATCTCCTGATAAGGGCAAAGTCCAGGGAACAGTTGGAGGTCGGAGTAGCACTATCTCGGATACTGTTACAACAGCAGGGGTGGATTCTAAATATTCCAAAATCGCAGCTGATCCCGACAACGTCTCCTGTGCTTAGGGATGATTCTGGACACAGTCCAGAAAAAGGTGTTTCTCCCGGAAGAGAAAGCCAGGGAGTTATCCGAGCTAGTCAGGAACCTCCTAAAATCAGTGCATCATTGCACAAGGGCCATGGTAAAAAAATGGTGACTTCCTTCGAAGCAATTCCAGTCGGCAGATTTCATGCAAGAACTTTTCAGTGGGATCTGCTGGACAAATGGTCCGGATCGCATCTTCAGATGCATCAGCGGATAACCCTATATCCAAGGACAAGGGTGTCTCTCCTGTGGTGGTTACAGAGTGCTCATCTTCTAGAGGGCCGCAGATTCGGCATTCAGTTTTGGATGTTGGTGACCACGGAGGCCAGCCCGAGAGGCTGGGGAGCAGTCACACAAGGAAAAAATTTCCAGGGAGTGTGATCAAGTCTGGAGATTTTTCTCCACATAAATATAGCTAAGGGTAAATTTATAATGCTCTAAGCTTAGCAAGACCTCTGCTTCAAGGTCAGCCGGTATTGATCCAGTGGGATAAAACATCACGGCAGTCGCCCACGTAAATAGACAGGGCGGCACAAGAAGCAGGAGGGCAGTGGCAAAAACTGCAAGGACTTTTCGCTGGGCGGAAAATCATGTGATAGCACTGTCAGCAGTGTTTCATTCCGGGAATGGAAACTGGGAAGCAGAATTCCTCAGTAGGCACGACCTCCACCCGGCAGAGTGGGAACTTCATGGGGAAGTTTTCCACATAATTGTAAACCGTTGGGAATTACCAAAGGTGGACATGATGGCGTCCCGTCTGAACAAAAAACGGGACAGGTATTGCGCCAGGTTAAGAGACCCTCAGGCAATAGCTGTGGACGTTCTGGTAACACCGTGGGTGTACCAGTCGGTGTATGTGTTCCATCCTCTGCTTTTCATACCTAAGGTACTGAGAATTATAAGACGTAGAGGAGTAAGAACTATACTCATGGCTCCGGATTGGCCAAGAAGGACTTGGTACCCGGAACTTCAAGAGATGCTCACAGAGGACTTATGGCCTCTGCCGCTACGAAGGGACTTGTTTCAGCAAGTACCATGTCTGTTCCAAGACTTACCGCAGCTGCGTTTGACGGCATGGCGGTGGAACGACGGATCCTAAGGGAAAAGGCATTCAGGAAGAGGTCATTCCTACCCTGGTCAAAGCCAGAAAGGAGGTGACCGCACAACATTATCACCACATGTGGCGAAAATATGTTGCGTGGTGTGAGGCCAGGAAGGCCCCACGAAGAAATTTCAACTCGGTCGATTCCTGCATTTCTTGCAAACAGGAGTGTCTATGGGCCTCAAATTGGGGTCCATTAAGGTTCAAATTTCGGCCCTGTCGATTTTTCTTCCAGAAAGAATTGGCTTCAGTTCCTGAAGTCCAGAAGTTTGTCAAGGGAGTATTGCATATACAACCCCCTTTTGTGCCTCCAGTGGCACTGTGGGATCTCAACGTAGTTCTGGGATTCCTCAAAACACATTGGTTTAAAACCAGTCAAATCTGTGGATTTGAAGCATCTCACATGAAAAGTGAACATGCTCTTGGACCTGGCCTGGACCAGGCGAGTGTCAAATTGGTGGTTTTTTTCTCAAAAAAGCCCATATCTGTTTGTCCATTCGGACAGGGCAGAGCTGCGGACTCGTCCCCAGTTCTCTCCCTAAGGTGGTGTCAGTGTTTCACCTGAACCAGCTTATTGTGGTGTCTTGCGCCTACTAGGGACTTGGAGGACTCCAAGTTGCTAGATGTGGTCAGGGCCCTGAAAATATAGGTTCCAGGACGGCTGGAGTCAGGAAAACTGACTTGCTGTTATCCTGTATGCACCCAACAAACTGGGTGCTCTTGCTTTTAAGCAGACTTTTGCTAGTTGGATGTGTAATACAATTCAGCTTGCACATTCTGTGGCAGGCCTGCCACAGCCAAAATATGTAAATGCCCATTCCACAAGGAAGGTGGGCTCATCTTGGGCGGCTGCCCGAGGGGTCTCGGCTTTACAACTTTGCCGAGCGGCTATTTAGTCAGGGGCAAACACGTTTGTAAAATCCTACAAATTTGATACCCTGGCTAAGGAGGACCTGGAGTTCTCTCATTCGGTGCTGCAGAGTCATCCGCACTCTCCCGCCCGTTTGGGAGCTTTGGTATAATCCCCATGGTCCTTTCAGGAACCCCAGCATCCACTAGGACGATAGAGAAAATAAGAATTTACTTACCGATAATTCTATTTCTCGGAGTCCGTAGTGGATGCTGGGCGCCCATCCCAAGTGCGGATTATCTGCATTACTTGTACATAGTTACAAAAATCGGGTTATTATTGTTGTGAGCCATCTTTTCAGAGGCTCCGCTGTTATCATACTGTTAACTGGGTTCAGATCACAGGTTGTACAGTGTGATTGGTGTGGCTGGTATGAGTCTTACCCGGGATTCATAAATCCTTCCTTATTGTGTACGCTCGTCCGGGCACAGTACCTAACTGAGGCTTGGAGGAGGGTCATAGGGGGAGGAGCCAGTGCACACCACCTGATCCTAAAGCTTTACTTTTTGTGCCCTGTCTCCTGCGGAGCCGCTATTCCCCATGGTCCTTTCAGGAACCCCAGCATCCACTACGGACTCCGAGAAATAGAATTATCGGTAAGTAAATTCTTATTTTCAGGACGATGGACTACTGGTCTTTTTTTAACCTCACCAACTAGGTAAGCTACTTGAGAGACTTGCCTACACTCGACTCACACACTTTCTTAACTCACACAATTTATTGGACCCACTTCAGTCATGCTTCCGTTCCCAACACTCCACAGAGACAGCACTGACTAAAGTGGTTAATGATTTGGTCACTATGAAGTCTAAATGCCATTACTCACTACTTATTCTTCTAGATCTATCTGCTGCCTTTGACACTGTTGACCAGTCTCTTCTCATACAAACACTACAATCCCTAGGTCTTAAAGACACAGCCCTTTCTTGGTTCCTATCCTACTTATCTAATTGCTCCTTCAGTGTTCGCTTCTCTGAATCTACCACCTCTTTGCTACCTCTTTCCGTTGGAGTACCGCAAGGCTCAGTCTTGGGTCATTTGCTTTTCTCTATCTATACCTCATCTCTTGATAAACTAATCAGCTCTTTTAGATTTCCGTATCCTCTGTATGCAGATGATACTCAAATCTACCTATCCTCCCCTGATTTGTCCCTATCTGTACTGGGCCTTGTCACTGAATGTCTTTCTGCCATTTCATCTTGGATGACATCTCGCCACCTCAAACTTAATATCTCAAAAACAGAGTTAATTATATTTCCACCGGCCAATAGTAGGTACCAACCTGATAGCTCTATCACTGTTGAAAACTTGACAATCTACCATACCCCACAAGCTCGCTGCCTAGGTGTCATCCTTGACTCCGATCTGTCCTTTGTTCCCCACATTCAATCTGTCTCAAAATCATGTTACATGCATCTAATAAACATATCCAAAATACGACCATACCTTACACAAGACACTGCTAAAACTCAAATCCATGCTCTCATTATCTACCTCATTATCTCCCGCATTGATTATTGCAATAGTCTCCTAACTGGTCTTCCCAAAACGAGACTCTCACCATTACAAGCCATTCTGAATGCAGCTGCGAGGCTAATCTTCCTCGCTAGACGTTCATCGTTTGCAGATCCACTCTGTCAGTCCCTCCATTGTTTACCTGTATTCTACCGTATTCAATATAAAATACTTTTACTCGCACACGAGGCCATTAAGCAAACTACACCAACGTACATCACTTCGCTTATCTCAAAATATCTCCAAACCCGACCTCTTTGCTCTTCACAAGAGCTGCGTCTCTCATCCACACTCATTACTCGCTCCCACTCACGATTGCAGGACTTTCATCGGGCTGCACCCACTCTGCGGAATGCTCTACCACGTACAATAAGACTCTCTTATAGTCTCCAAACCTTCAAGCATCCCCTGAAAACTCACCTCTTCAGGCAAGCGTATCAAATTCCAGAACCGCCCACATAACTTTCATAAACCTTCCTATCAAATTGTATCCACTCTGCATAGTCCACACATGTCTTCTCATCCTTCCTCTCGACCCCGGTTCATCATTGTTGTATGACCATATCATACAGCCCACCAAGAACCTTTGCAATCTGGTGGACAACTATGCAATAGATAGCACCTTGTGTATCCATGCCTATTTCCCTATAGATTGTAAGCTTGCAAGCAGGGCCTTCCTACCTCTGTGACTGTTATTACCCAGTTTTGTTATATCATTGTTTTGTTATATCATTGTTCTTTCCAATTGTAAAGCGCAACAGAATTTTTCAGCGCTATATAAGAAACTGTTAATAAATAATAAATACTATGGGGCAGATGTATTCATTTTGTCCTAACGTTCTTTATATGTGCACTGCCGCTTCACTGCTTTACCGTGGTGAAGTGTTTGCTCACATTGGCAGCATGTATTAACCTGCCTCCTGGCGTTAGTGGCACACGTAAAACCACCTCTCTGGTGATCTGTTTCTGCACATATGAGGATCCTCTTCGCCGGTATGCGGCTGCAGGGCGCCTGCATGGACATTTTTAATCCCAGCATCCCCGCACATATGTGAATGCGCAAGCGTCAAATATCCGGAAGGACAGAATGGCCGTGCTGCAAGCATCAAACTGTTAATAAAGCTTCTTGAAAACAGCAAAAACAACAACAAAAAAGGGGGGTGACAGAAAGACCCGCTGCGCCAGGCTGAGCCTGGCGATACAAGACAGGAGGGGATCGAGGCAAACTGCACAATCGGCCTTTTCATACATTAGAGAATGTATTGAGTTCCTATATTTAGACCGGGGAGTAAATGCCAGAGGCGCTCACTCAATTGCACACCTGTGCTTCATACATTAGGGAGAGGTGGAAACTGCAGCACATAGTGTGCGCTGTGGGCTACAAAGCCCATAGCGCACAGTCCTACATCTGCCCCTATGTTACTATGTTACTATATGGAATCTCTTGTAAAACAAAATACACAAACAAATCCTAAAAAATATCGGTGTCTTTTCTTCAACAAGTACATCTTACTAACTTTGGGGCTTACATTTGGATATCAGTCATGTGTATGACACGCCTCTCAGATGTAGCAAGACACGTCCGCGCTGATTGGTGCTACTTTCACATCTCCCTGAAATGCTTTTTAAAAAATAGGCAAGTATGCTCCAGTGATGCTGGCACAGGTGCGATAATCATAGACCAGTTCGTTCTTCTGCACACGTGGAACACAGGTCACCGTTTACAATTGGGGAGTTTAAAACAGCACCTGTGCTAAAAGTCAACATTATTATGTTGACACAATAATGTTGACATTGTGACTTTTGACTGTCACAATGTCAACACTGATGTTTTGGCATATCCCTCTCCGTATACAGTATGTTTACTTTGTTACTGTCTGCATTCTAAATGTTGACATTTTTAAATTGTTGACATTAAACTGTGGGGTCAACATTTTGTTGGTATTCTGAATGCCAACATCCTAACTGGAACGAAAGACCTTGTGTGAGGACCATCTGATTTATTCTTCGGAGATGAAGCTGTGGCCACTGAAATAAGTCAAATATACCTATATATTATCTATATATCTATACTTCTCATGGACGTTCTCTGCAACTTCTCAGTCATTTGCACCAACGTTAAAAACAGTGAATTAAGTGACGTACTATGTGCTCAACATCTAGGTTAAGTGAACATTCCCACAGCCAATCAGAATCTGCACAGAATAACAAATCTGTTCTTGATGGTCCCTTCTCATTCACAGCGCAGTCCGACCATGATTATCTGCCAGTCAGACACGGCAGTAGGCAGGGTGTGATCTGATATTAGGTACATCCCATAGAAAAAAGCGAGAAGTGGGAGCTCCACCAGTATAAGCATTGGTAAATTAAGGATGGCCATGCTCTGATGGAACATGGCACGCCAAAGCAGATTTTGGCATCTAAAAATGTTCCAAGTGGGTGTTTCAGCCCTTGCACATTCAGATGCATGCTTATAGACCAGGGGAAGGGCTTTTATTAGCATAAAGTCACAGATGTGATTCCCACAGTGGTTCCCAAATGCAGTCCTTCAGGTACCTTGACAGTCCAGGATTTTAACGAAATCCATGCTTAGGCTTAATAAGTATGTCAGTCAGCTTGATTATACAATTTATGCACAAGCAGGAATATTCCTAAAACCTGGAATGTTGGGGTGCCTTGAGAACCGCATTTGGGAACCACTGGATTACAGCAAAGGATGCTAAAGTGTTCATAACAGCGACAAAAGATCAGCCCCTTCATCCAGTGTACCAGTTGTACTTCAAAGTAGTTTCATTTTTCAGAATTTTTCTTACTGGTGTACTGATTTTCCTAGACACTTCCATTTTTGGTGGTGCATTTTCTCTTAGAGTATTTTTGTGTTGTGTAGTTATAGCTTTTTTGTGATTCTACTATGCACTATATAATATTGTTCAGTTCTTATCTCGCAGTCATAGTCAGATTAAGGGGGAGTCGCAGGGCATACTGTACCCCGGGCCACCCTTTTTTAGAGGGCCCCCCGGAAAGAGCACACCGACATCACTAGCTTTCCCTCTCATGCAGTAGCAGAACCAGACAGCCAGAATGCGAGCAGGGCAGTATGCATTGCAGGCAGAGTATCAGGTTTTATGAGCTACCGATTGAGCTTTTCCAACCAGAGGAGAGATAGGAGAGTGAAGAGAGCTGTAAGTGGCACAGGGATCCCAGCTTCTCCTCCTCCCTGACTGGGTGTCTGAGTCTGTGTAATCTGTTATCTAATGAGGGTATAGAGAGAGAGGCACACATACAGAGTCCTCCTGAGTCCTGTACCAATGTGTAAGTAATACAGAGGATGTTGCTATTCTTGCATGTGACAGGATAAATGATAGATTTTTTTTTCTATGTGTATTCTAAGGTTGTTTAAGTCATCTTTGTTCCACTACAAGATTTTTTTAGAAAATAGTTGTCATTCAATTAGGTGGGGCTATAAACAGTAACCATAAATAATAATAATAATAATAATGACTGATTATTGATGTGGCTAAAAAACACTTTCAAGAGTTTGTCCAATGGATGATTTTTTAATGTGATTGAAGAATACTGAAGGAATTTTGCAGAATGGATGATTATTAAATGATTCTGAAGAACACTGAAGGAGTTTTGCAGAGTGGATGATTATTAGACGTGGCTGAGAAATCCTCTGTGGATAGGACTCCAGGAGACACTGTCCTAAGGGACAGGCTGTGACCTGCGGGGCCTAGGTAACCACTGGCAGTTGTGTAGCAAATGACAGCTGAGGTGAAAATTCCGTGGAGCTGAAAATCCAAAGGACACTGGAAAGGCACACAGGTGGACCTGTGGGAGCGCAGAGCTAAGACACCTGTACTGGGACAGAAACCTAAAGCACTGGTAAGGTTTGAAACCTGACTGTCCCCTTTTACCAGAGAGCTCAGCCTGTGATTGGCTGGAAGAGACCAGAGACCAAATCCCATTGGCATACTATGAATTGGTCTTCAACATGGCGGCCCCCAGTACTGCAGACACGCCAGAGAAGGGGATCTTGCTCAGCCAGCCTCCCTGCACAGTGCTCCAGAGCATGGTATCGTACTTAGGCAGCCTCCCTGCACAGTGCTCCAGTGGCAGCAGGCCGCACAGTCACCAGCTACCTCTCAGCTGCAGCACACAAGTGGCCCTCACAGACCTCCTCTGCCGCAGCGCTAGCCATCTGACAGAGAGCCCCCGGAGACCATCACCAGAGGTGAGTCCCCGGTCCATGGCAAGTACCACTTACGGTATACACATTATGCCAAGTAGAGTCCCCTATACACGTTACGCCAGGTAGAATTCCATTCTACACAATGCGCCAGATAGAGCCCCTTTTACACAATGCGGCAGGTAGAGCCCCTTTTACACATTACGCCAGGCAGAGTCCCCTTATACACTCTTCTTCTTTTATGCACTACTCAATCAGACTGGACAGTGATCTGCCTCAGTGCTTCCTCCTCTCTCTCCCCACCACCCACTGTGGGAGTCAGCTGGGGTTGTGAGAGACGTCCTCACGTCTCTCCCTGGAGACACTGATGGCAGGATGGGGGTCAGAGAATCCGATCAGCTGGTATGGTGGCACTGCAAGCTTGTATAGCGGTGTGCTCAGCAGCATGGACGAAGCCAAGCACCCACCACTACACACACTGCAGTTCTGCAGCGGCTGGTGGCCACATGGTGCACCCACAGTGCATATGCGCTGTGGGCAAGCCACCACTGGCACACAGCTAGTTACGGCCCTGGTTACCACTGGTGACATTGTCACTAAATAGCTAGATTCTGACATGATATCCATATTCTTATTCAGGCAACAATAGGAATCGTGCTCCTTTTATTGAACTTACATGAGCTATCCAGCAATAGTTTTAATTGAACTTTATAATGTTTGAATTTATTATTATTGCGACCCTCCATCCCCAGTGTTCGGTTACTGTCACCCCAATCTCTCCTCCCCTGCTAACTAATAGACTCCCGAATTGCTTTCCAATGCTCCTTTATTGTATTTCTCTGCATTAGTATGAATATACTGTAGTTTAACTGAAAGTTCACAATGCTGTTCTGTTAAAAGTTTAATTTAAGATAAAATATTAATCTGTGTAGCTGAGTTTGAGTCTTTCCCTGACATTTCTCTTTTCTGTATCCATCCCCTTTAAATATACCTTGAAAACTTTAATAAAAATATGTTAGGCCCTACACACTGGCCGATTTGTTTGAAAGATATGAACGATCTCGTTCATAAATGAATGAGAACTCGTTCATATCATTCAGTGTGGAGGCTCCAGCGATGAACGATGCGCGGCCCCTCGCTCGTTCATCGCTGGTCCCACGTCGGCTGTGCATGCAGGCCAATATGGACGTCACTGCCCCCCCGCCGCCGGGTCGCTCGTCGGCCGTATCCGCCGTCGGGCAGCTCGGCGGCGGATCGGCCAGTGTGTAGGGCCCAGAGCCCGGCACTGCCAATTTCTGCAGCTTTGTTATCACTTTAGTGCTTTGGTGCTAGCAGAAAATATCCATACTGAGATTTCCCCCCAGACCAATGAACATAAAAATATTATTGGCCCCATTATTTAAATCATAAATAATATTGTCCCCATAAAATGTATTAAATATGATGTCTGCGTAATTAAAATGTTATATATATTTTTATTATTCACTTGCCCTCAATAGTAAGCTCATTAAATAATTTTGCCCTATAAATATATACACAGCTCCCATTCATTCAGTGTTAATTAGTAATAATTAAATACATATATTTAATGTGCCTCCTTAACATGTTCTGGTCGTACAGTTAGCTCAAACTGCGTACAGCCGGAGTTTGAGGTATTTCACTGACCAGACGCATTTTCTAGTGGATTTTGGCTCAAATTGGACTGTTAATGCCGCTGCGAATTAGCTGAAAAGAAGGGAACGTCTTAAACTTCTCAAATAAAGTGAAAAACCCATTTCATGATGAATTGTGTTTCGATAGGTGAAGTTAGCTAATTGCGATCTTGCTGGCTACAACAGCGCCGGATTGAGGTGTGTAAGGGCTCCACCAATAAAAATTGTGTTTTCAAGTATTTTCTTTACAATAATGTAATTTCTCTGACGTCCTAGTGGATGCTGGGAACTCCGTATGGACCATGGGAACTCCGTAAGGACCATGGGGAATAGACGGCTCCGCAGGAGACTGGGCACATCTAAGAAAGATTTAGGACTATCTGGTGTGCACTGGCTCCTCCCCCTATGACCCTCCTCCAAGCCTCAGTTAGATTTCTGTGCCCGACTGAGCTGGATGCACACTAGGGGCTCTCCTGAGCACCTAGAAAGAAAGTATAGTTTAGGTTTTTTATTTTCAGTGAGACCTGCTGGCAACAGGCTCACTGCACCGAGGGACTAAGGGGAGAAGAAGCGAACCTACCTAAGTGGTGGTAGCTTGGGCTTCTTAGGCTACTGGACACCATTAGCTCCAGAGGGATCGAACACAGGACCCGACCTCGTCGTCCGTTCCCGGAGCCGCGCCGCCGTCCCCCTTACAGAGCCAGAAGCAAGAAGGTGGTCCGGAAAATCGGCGGCTGAAGACTTCTGTCTTCTCCAAGGTAGCGCACAGCACTGCAGCTGTGCGCCATTGCTCCTCATGCACACCACATACTGCGGTCACTGATGGGTGCAGGGCTCTGGGGGGCGCCCTGAGCAGCAATATTAACACCTTGGCTGGCGAACTGACACCATATATAGCCCCAGGGGCTATATAGGTGTTTATTAACCCCTGCCAGAACTTTTACAATAGCGGGAGAAAGCCCGCCGAAAAAGGGGCGGAGCCATCTCCCTCAGCACACTGGCGCCATTTTCCCTCACAGCTCTGCTGGAGGGATCGCTCCCTGGCTCTCCCCTGCAGTCCTGCACTACAGAAAAGGGTTAAAAAGAGAGGGGGGGCACAAATTAGGCGCAGTATATATATATTATGCAGCTATAAGGGAAAACACTCTCTATAGGTGATATCCCTGTGATATATAGCGCTCTGGTGTGTGCTGGCATACTCTCCCTCTGTCTCCCCAAAGGGCTTTGTGGGGTCCTGTCCTCTGTCAGAGCATTCCCTGTGTGTGTGCTGAGTGTCGGTACTGCTGTGTCGACATGTATGATGAGGATAATGATGTGGAGGCGGAGCAAATGCCTGTGAATGGGATGTCACCCCCTGCGGGGTCGACACCGGTGTGGATGGACTTATGGAAGGAATTGCGTGACAGTGTCAACTCCTTACATAAAAGGTTTGACGACATAGGACAGCCGGCTGCTCAGCTTGTGCCTGTCCAAGCGTCTCACATGTCATCAGGGGCTCTAAAACGCCCGCTACCTCAGATGGCAGACACAGATGTTGACACGGATACCGACTCCAGTGTCGACGACGATGAGACTAGTGTACCTTCCAATAGGGCCACCCGTTACATGATTGAGGCAATGAAAAATGTATTACACATTTCTGATAATACCCCAGATACCACAAAAAAGGGTATTGTGTTTGGTGACAGAAAACTACCAGTAGTTTTTCTGCATCTGAGGAATTGATATGAGGTGTGTGAGGAAGCGTGGACTTCCCCCGATAAGAAATTGATAATTTCTAAGCAGCGTACCCTTTTCCGCCAGAGGATAGGTCACGTTGGGAAATAACCCCTAGGGTAGATAAAGCGGTTACACGCTTATTAAAAAAGGTGGCACTACCGTCACGGATACGGCCGCCCTGAAGGACCTGCTGATAGAAAGCAGAAAACTACCCTTAAAGCTATATACACACACACGGGCATTATATTGAGACCTGCTATTGCCTCGGCATGGATGTGCAGTGCGGCAGCTGCGTGGTCAGATTCCCTGTCGGATAATATTGATACTATAGATAGGGACAATATTTTGCTGAAAATAGAGCATATAAAAGATGCTGTCTTATACATGCGTGATGCACAGATGGATATTTCCCGACTGGCATCACTAATAAGCGCTATGTAAAACCATTGCCGCCAGACGGGGGTTATGGACTCGCCAATGGTCGGGCGATGCCGGTTCAAAACGGCACATGGAAGTTTGCCCTAGAAGGGGGTTGAACTGTTTGGGGATGGTCTTTCAGACCTCGTTTCCACAGCTACGGCTGGGAAATCAAAACTTTTGCCACAAGCTACCCCACAGCAAAAGTAAGCACTGAATTATCAGGTACAGTCCCTTCGGCCCCAGAAAAGTAGAGGGCTAGAGGCTCATCTTTTCTGCCAAGAGGAAAAGGTAGAGGGAAAAAGCTGCAGCACACAGCTAGTTCCCGGGAGCAGAAGTCCTCCCCTGCGTCCGGTAAGTCCACAGCATGACGCTGGGGCTGCTCAGGCGGACCCGGGTACGGTGGGGGCCCGTCTCAGAAATTTCAGCGCACAGTGGGCTCTCTCACAGGTGGATCCCTGGGTTCTTCAAACAGTATCTCAGAGGTACAGGCTGGAATTCGAGACGTCTCCCCCCCGCCGTTTCCTAAAATCTGCCTTACCGGCAACTCCCTCTGCCAGGGAGGCAGTGTTGGTGGCTATCCAAAAAACTGTATTCACAGCAAGTGATTATCAAGGTACCCCTCCTTCAACAGGAAAAGGGTTACTTTTCCATAATGTTTGTGGTACCGAAACCGGACGGTTCGGTGAGACCCATCTTAACTTTAAAATCCTTGAACACATATAACAAAAGATTCAAGTTCAAGATGGAATCGCTCAGGGCGATTATTGCGATCCTGGACGAGGGGGATTACAGGGTCTCTCTGGACATTAAGGATACTTACCTGCATGTCCCCATTTACCCTCCTCACCAGGAGTACCTGTCAAAGTCAGAAAAATATCATGATGCACACTACCATATTTGCACCTCATGCGTGTCCCCGCTGCGCGTGCCCACGCTCTCCCGTGCGTACGCATACCCGCTGGTGCGTGCACCCGCAGGCACACGGTATGCGCATTTACGGTAGAGTTTGTGTGCGTCTAGCGGGCGACTCGATCGTTACATATTTTAAACATATAATGTATTTTGTAGATTATGGTCCCTTTGATAGAATCTGAAAGTTTAGTTAACATAGCATGTTCATGGACAAAGAGATCCCTCTTTGTTTGATACGAAGGGTCAGACAAGGGTTATACAGTGGTGTTTAGTATCCATCGGAAGAGTATTTAATTAGCAATATTCCGGTGTTGGTTTGAAGCGAATTAATCGCTCGTGCGAATAGTTATGGACATAAGAAGTTTATGTACTTTTACTATTATTTGCACTTAATTATCCATGCGGCGGGAAACCTAGTTTCCCACCCACCTGAGCAGTTGGAAATAGTCACAGCCCACCTGTATGAATCAACCTATGACCTTTTGTTTTAGTGCGAAGACGAATTCCTGTGTCCAATGAACAATAAGAATATAGGGACCATTGTACTGTATTGTGTGCAGTGTATATAAGGGTCACCGTCCCCAGGCCAGCCAGTACGCTCTCTTCAACAGTTATCGCTGATAATTGGGGGACTGGATTCCGGTTGCGCCTGTTCTCTGTTGCCACTTTGTTACCCGTATGTTGTTAGCCATTCACACTTAGTCTATGTATTTGTAATGCGATCGTTCTCTATTGTGCATGTTACTGTCTAGATACTCTGTTAGAATTATATGTTAGTTTGTAGCGTATGACTTGTGAACTGTTTTCCCCTTTTTGAATTAACTTAAGACTCGTGATAGTAAAAGGTGTTGGACCCTTAACACGGTATTGTGTGTTCATTATATTGCAAGGGGTAATAGGAGCGTCACAATCGCTCAAACAGCTTTAGTATTAACAAAGTCAAACAGCGTTATATCGCTACAGTGTTTTAGTACAAGGTTTACAGCATAAGAATATCCTTTCTGTGTGTTACATATAAGGTTTACTGATTGTCATCTTGTGAGCGTCTGCGCCGCTCGTGATCTCCTCGTGGTCTCGAGCGTCCGCTACGCTGTTAGCGTATCATTACGGTAGTCACTCACCTATAGTGTGCCCGATACCAACAGCGTATTCTCGCGAGCGTTTGTGTCGCTCGAGCGGCTCGCTCCCGATACAGCGTCCGCTACGCAAAGAGCGTACCCTTACGGTACTACATACTCCAATAGCGTATAAAGTCTCTTAACTTCTTAGAGTGTTTAATAAGGTAATCAAATCGACATTCTCAATTGAGGGCTCGTCCGTCCTCCATACATCCATCCGCACTAGCTAAAACAGACTTTATCTGTCAGCAAAGGGCGGGAACGCAGTATCCTTTCGTATCCGTATTGGTGGTGAGGGATACAGTAGTGCTGGCTAGATAAGCGTCTGTTTCGCTACGCTGTAGGAGTGCTGGGCTGGAATCCGGAACCGGAGGTAAGAACAATACGCTAGTATCTTTTAAAACTGTTTGTTTCTGCTTTTACATACGCACACACGCATGCACGCACGCATCTACATTGTTGCAGCTCACTTTCTTGTTGCCATTAGAATTGATCATTAGACACGTGCTGAGGAATTTAGTGCTATTTAGTTAAGATTACAAAGGAAAAATTGTTAAGGGTATAAGTATAAAGGACACACACACAGCATAGCAAATACTGTGTGGTGTACGGTAAGCGATTTCTGTTGAATATTGTTTACATTGATAGAAACGTGTTGATTGTGTCGCTGTGGGAGTATCTGCACTTTGTGCATAAGGGTCTCGGACAACGTGCGAAAGCACGTACGTGACGCAAAGGCATACGCACGTGGCGTGTTTTACGCAACGGAGCGTACGGATACGCCCATTGAGACTCAAATCACACAATAACCTTGTTTAGGGTGGGCGATATAGTATAGCCACCTGATAAATAGCACACGGTTGTTCAGTTCAGTTTTTCAAAAAGTATTAGCTAAAAGAAAACCTTTTTCTACTGCAAACCCAGGGATTGGACCCCTACCTGTATGAAAGGAATTTCTGTACAGAAAGATTAAAAGTGTATATGATTGAAATGGAGTGAGTGTGGAACTTAAGGTATTATTTTTTTTTGTGAACCCACAAATCGGGATCCCGTCGGAGACCACATCAGGTGAGTGGACACTTGGTGGCGTGGGACTGGCTTGCCCGCGTTAACATTGTATAAGGTAAAGGAGCAAGTAGTTTCCGCAGACAAAAGGACTGCGAGGTATTTAAGCGCAGCCCCGGGGGTTTTGCGTAGCACCCATATAGTCAAGGTAAAGCTCCGGCTGAAGGTTTCGCAGCCTAAACAACCGATTCCATTGGTCGTAAAGCGTATAAATATTTAGTTATTTATGCGCTGTGCGACTGGACAGCACGTAATTGTGTGCATTAGTTTGTTACCTTGATACCCATCAACAATTTACTGTGGGATCATAAACGCTATTTGTACATTCTAACGTGATTTGTGTAGGTTTTTGTTATTTTAAGGGAGTTTCGCTGTTCACTAAGCAAATCTCCAACAACCAATATTTGCTGGGGAGGGTAGCATACTCCCACACGCCCCAGTAAATAGAGGTTACAAAAGATCCCACGGATTGGATAGGCCAATTGGGGCGCAGAGTGAGTGAAGGCACTAGTTAAACTTTCACCGTCGCCTTACCGCGGGCAAATTTGGTCTGTTTGTAAGAATTAGCTAAGACAGCAATAACTACAAACGATGGGGGCCAGTTGTTCAAAGAAGGGACGTCCAACAAGGGTTCACGTTGGTGGTTGCTGGCCCAAAGGGTCCGCACGGTATATAATGTGTGAAAAATACGGAACTCACACACAGGTATTAAGCAACGAGTGGGAACGTATGACAGAGGATGATGGGGAACAGTTTCCCCGGGTAGGCAGTCTGAACCCTGAGGTATTGCAGAATCTAAGAAAAAGGATAGGTCTAATAAAATCTGCAAAGCAGAGGATTAGACATTATGATTGTTTACTGACATGGCAACAGGAAAGTGAAATACAACAGGAACTAGCTCAAAAAGGAAATTCCCATCCTGGTAGAAATCTAATAGCAACGGCACCACCACCATATATAGCAGGGGACAAAGTGGCTGCAGAGAATGACATGCGGGTGTGCGATAAGGGTGCACTTAATCAGTGTATTAATAATGACAAAATTAAGATAAAAGTAAATGCAAATGTTGATACTAACGCTAACCCATGCAAGTTGTATCCTATGTTAAACTTCCCCCAGGAATACGACCAAGAAGATGAGCCCACTACGATTTCAGCTCTCTCTCTAGCGGCCACCATAAGCGATACTCCAGTAGGCACCGCCCAACCACCAAGGGAGGCATCAAAAGCCCATAGCTCAGGGACAGGTGAGGTTGTGTCTACAGGTAAGTACGGCACTGTACAATATGCTGAAACTAGTGCACCTCACACTGAAGAATCAAACCAGAGTGAAGTAGTCCAGATTAACCCTGTTAGAGTAATAGCGGTCCCCAATGGTAAGACTGACACAAATGGAGCCACACCCATTAGAAATATTGCTATGCACTGTCCCTGGTCACGAGCAGAATTAAGAACAATTTTGTCTGAATTTCCTGATCCCAGGAAAGATTTAGCCGCATGCCAAAGGTTCATTAAGGACCTAGGAAATTCCACTGAACCAAATAACAAAGATTGGAGAACACTGCTGCGGGCATGTCTGCCCTCTAGTATTGACCCTATCAAGTTTATAGCTGACTGTAAACTAGATCAGGAGGTTCCCCTTACGGATGCATATAATCAAGAAAATGTAACCAGAATCAATCTGCAGTTGGGAATATATTTCCCAGCTGTAGTAAAATGGAACAAAATATTCTCCATTAAACAAATGGAAAGGGAAACTGCCCCCGATTATTTCCACAGAGCATTAGAGGAAATGGCTAAATACACTGGGATCATGGACATTGAGGCAAATATACACCATAGAGAAGTAGCGGTGTCCGTACTGATGGACGGTTTAAAGGAGGTATTAAGGAGTAGGGTACAAACTACTCAACCTAACTGGAGAGGTATGTCGGTGGCCGCCTTAAGAGAGACTGCTGTTGGGCAGGACAGGAATATTACAAGACACAGGGAGTCACAGAGTGATAAACTGATGGCAATAAGTATCCAGGCCCTAACAACAAGGCCGCCTCAGTCCAGATCACAGATCCCTGGGGGTAAGACGTATGTGGTAAAATGTTACAATTGTAACAGGAAAGGACATTTTGCACGTAACTGTACAAATAACTCACATAATGCACATAAAAACCCTAGACAACGACAGGACGTACGAAATTGGGATCAGGGACCGCAGAGACGGGGTTATGAGCCACATGCAGGGGAAACAAGAAGGTATCCCCAAAAAGAGACTGGCAAGTCTCTGATAATACCCATTCACCCCCTCCACAGGTGATAGCCGCAACTGCAATGCAGGGGGGTCACCATACCCAATAGGGGTGTGGCCACACCTGTAATCTGCAGCCAGTAAAATTGATTGCGAGTCTTGGGAGTGAACCCGAGGTCATAATTGATGTAGCTGGTAAATCTCTAAATTTCCTTGTAGATACGGGGGCGGCCAAGTCAGTGATAAATTCGACCGTGGGCATTAGAACCACTGGTAAAACAATTCCAGCCATGGGAGTGACAGGAGTAGTACGACAATACCCTTTAAGCAAACCAACAGAGGTTACGATAGGGCCTCTGCATACCAAGCATTCTTTTCTGCTGGCTGCATCGGCTCCGACTAATCTTTTAGGGAGAGATTTACTGTGCAAAATGGGATGCGTCATATATTGTACTCCTGAAGGTGTGTTCTTGGACATACCCGAAAACCACGCTCAGGTAGCGCAAGATATGTTAGACTCCCCAACAAGATTAATGTCACACACTGTTGTTGCAAATAGGTGTCCGGCCAAGGTAGAAGAAATGATTTCCCAGATACCGGAGTCACTTTGGACCAAGGACGGACAAGACACTGGATTAATGGCAAATGTAGCCCCAGTAGTTGTGCTAGTAAAAGATGGTAGGATAGCTCCAAAAATCCCACAGTACCCTCTGAAGCCAGAGGTGGAGTTAGGAGTTTACCCTGTAATAGAGCGCTTGCTACAACAGGGCATTCTGGTAAGGACGTCCAGCACTGCCAATAGCCCCATTTTCCCTGTTAAAAAGAGTGGGGGGAGGGGTTACAGATTAGTGCAGGATCTAAGAGGGGTCAACAAAATAGTTGAGAGTCAGTTCCCCGTAGTGCCAAATCCAGCTGTCATCCTTATGCAGATCCCTCCCACTGCGAAATTTTTCACTGTTATTGACCTCTGCTCCGCTTTCTTTTCGGTACCCCTGCATCCTGACAGCCAATATTTGTTTGCATTTACATACAGAGGCGTCCAATACACATGGACTCGATTACCACAAGGTTTCATAGACAGTCCAAGTATATTTTCCCAGGCTTTGCATGATTGTTTACAGTCTTTCCAACCAGAGAGTGGATCAGTATTGATACAGTATGTGGATGATTTACTACTGTGTTCAGATTCATTGGAAGCGTCCCTGAAGGATACGAAACAGCTCCTGTTTCATCTTTCAGACACAGGACACAAGGTTTCCAAAGACAAGTTGCAATTATGCCAAACTAAAGTAAAATATTTAGGACACTGTCTAACACAAGGACTGAGACACCTGACCGCTGATAGAATCCAAGCAATTAGAGACATGACTCTGCCACAGACCCAGCAACAGATCAGAAAGTTTTTAGGAATGTGTGGGTATTGCCGTAACTGGATCCCAGGGTTTTCCATTCTAGCATTACCTTTGCAGGAGATGGTCTCATCAAACAAACCTGATCGGATTTCGCATACAGACGAATCCGAGATGGCATTTGAGAAACTCAAACAGTGCCTAACGCAGGCGCCAGCATTAGGTATGCCAGACTATGGGAAACCCTTTGAGCTGTACGGAACAGAAAGTGCTGGTTGCGCGGCAGGCGTCCTAACCCAAAAGCACGGTGATGCCAGCAGGCCGGTAGCATACTACAGCGCTCAGCTAGATACGGTAGCGCGATCCCTCCCCACATGTTTGCGAAGCGTTGCTGCAATAGCATTGCTAGTAACGAAAAGCGAAGATGTAGTGCTAGGTCACAACCTCACAATTCATACACCACATGCAGTGTCAGCCTTGCTAAATTCTGCCCAAACCAGGCACGTCTCATCAGCGCGGTTTACAAGATGTGAATTGGCACTAATGGCCCCCGTAAACATCACCATAAGGAGATGCAGTGCATTAAATCCTGCAACATATCTCCCAGGTGTGCCTGGACAGGCACAAAGGGTGGAGGATGAGAGTGAAAGGGAAGGAGGATTTAATACAAAAGATGACATGCATGATTGTATGGAATATTTGACCCAAAATTTCACGGCAAGGCCTGACATCAGTGACAACCCACTGGAAGATGTAGATCTTACTTTCTACACTGACAGTAGTTGTCACAGACAGTCGGACTCGGGAGACTTGTGTACTGGATACGCAGTCGTAGATGACCAAGGCACCATAGAAGCAGAACCGCTAGGCCCATCTCACTCAGCCCAGGTTGCTGAACTGGTTGCCCTAACCAGAGCATGTGAATTGGCTAAGGGCAAGTCAGCCAATATCTACACCGATTCTAGATACGCATTCGGGGTAGTTCATGATTTCGGAGCCCTATGGCGCCTCAGAAATTTCATGACGGCAGCTGGTACACCGGTAGCGCATGCAGCTCACATCAAAAGGCTTCTAACAGCGATACAGGAACCCGACAGAGTGGCTGTTATCAAGTGTAAAGCACATACATATAGCCAAGACCCAGTATCACTTGGTAACAGCCGAGCAGACGAAGCTGCTAAGTTAGCAGCTGGTACCCCCAGACAGACAGACACCACACAACTGATGGTATTTAATACCATCAACACACAGAAGTTGTGTGAAATGCAAAATTTGTGTTCCACACAGGAAAAGGCAGTCTGGAAGGCAAAAGGATATGGCCAGGAGTCCTCAGGACTCTGGACGGATGGACAAGGTAAACCAGTGGCCCCCAGAGCATACCTTCCATGTTTAGCTGAAGCAGCACACGGGCTGACTCATCTGGGCAAGGAGGGAATGTGTAAGTTGGTAAGAGCATATTGGTGCGCCCCAGGATTTTCATCTCATGCAGGTAAGAGAGCAATGTCATGCCTTACCTGTTTGAGGAAGAATATCGGAAAGGCAATACCAACAGAACCATCTCATATCCCACCTACAGGCGGCCCTTTCCAGGTAATACAGATTGACTTTATACAATTACCCCCTTGTCGAAATTTGAAATATGTACTTGTTTGTATAGATGTGTTTTCAAATTGGGTCGAAGCATTTCCTGCGGCCACAAATACCGCTATGTTTACGGCTAAGAAAATTGTGCAGGAATTTGTATGTAGATACGGTATCCCTAGAATAATCGAAAGTGATAGGGGTACCCATTTTACAGGTGATGTCTTTCAAGGAATGTGTAAGTTAATGGGAATTGATAGTAAGCTGCACACTCCGTATCGCCCCCAGGCGAGTGCAAAGGTGGAAAGAGTGAACAGCACTATTAAAAATAAACTGAGCAAAGTTATGGCAGAAACAGGATTGACATGGCCAGAAGCTTTACCCATTGTACTATACAGCATCAGAACCACTCCCAGGTCCCCTCTTAATCTGTCCCCCTTTGAAATCTTGTTTGGTCGACAACCGCATGTTATGATTAACCCTCAGGATGATTTGAAGTGTAACAATGAAGTGACTGTAAAGTACCTGGTTAACATGAGTAAACAGCTAAGGAATCAAAATGACAATCTGAAATTAGTGATTCCTGATTTGCCAGATAGTAATTGTCATGACATTGAACCTGGAGATTATGTAATGATACGGAATTTTCTACGCTCAGGTTGCCTTATTGACAGATGGGAAGGACCATACCAAGTCTTATTGACTAGCACTACAGCACTGAAAGTTGCCGAGAGAGAGACTTGGGTTCATTCGTCCCATTGTAAGAAGGTTGCTGATCCAGAGAGGTCCCGTGATAAGGAACAGACGGTAGAGGAAGTTGTATCACTGGAGTGTCTGTTTCAGGAGGACTGAGGCGGCACCTGAGCATTGAAAATCATAAGATCGAAAGCAGTTGTCGATTCCCTGTTCCCTTTTATTGTTTTTCTCCACTTCCCATCCCCTCTCCCTCAAATTATTTCTTTCCCCCTTCTCATTCTTCTCCGTTTCCTCCTATAAGATGGACTTGCCCCAAGAGACTGTGATCCGGATTTTCCTGTTGACCATGATGTTGACCAGAGCAGTCTGTTCCGGCGAGAGTACCATGGAGGTCGAGAGAGGTTCTGGAATGGGTTCTGATGACAAAGATGGAGGCGTAGTTTTCCAAGAGCAACTTAATCAACAAGTAAAGGCGAGTATCAGAAAACGATCCGATAGCATTGACAATAGAAGGAATTGTGAAGGATTGTTAGCTGAGGAAAATTGTATCTGTAGGCTCTGTGACAATGTAGTTGAGGATGGATGCATCAAGAAATGCCAATCCAGTTTTAATATCCACATGGATCGGCATCCATTGAGTGACTATCACTCCTTAGTGGGTAATGTGTTAAATCAGACAGATTGTTGGGTATGCTCTCAAGTACCTCAAGGTCATAGCAAATCAGGGCTAGTACCATTTCCTTTAACGATAGGGGAGGTACTTGAGCTAAAGGGTGGGAGACCGGTGGATAGGAGGTTTAATATCTCCAGCCCTCCTAGTTTGAAGCTCCACCAATACCATGTGGATAGGTCCCTAATATGTTTTAACATTTCCAATCCCCGAAAGCCGGGAAATTGGGAAGTGTCATGGAGTAACCAAACCATGACCTTTTCATATAGAGCAGATAGAATGCCTACAGATACAGAGCTTATACGCCACATAGCCAGTAGAGAAAAATCTTTCCGATATAGGTATACCCTAGGAAATAGGATCATGAGAGTTGGAGAGGTATCACCAGGATACTGTGCACATATCATACAAACAGATACGTGTACTAGACAGATGGGAGAATTAGGGTTAGGAGATTTCACATGGAAGATGTGTAATATGGTTATGTCCTACTCCGTCCTATATGTTCTCCCCGATGATGCATATTTCATATGCGGGAGGAAGGCGTATAAGTGGCTTGCCCCAAACTCTGAAGGATTGTGTTATATTGGAAAAGTACTGCCTGAGGTAATGACTGTATCACATGCCAAAATGAAAGATATACACCGTGGTGCCCAAGCTCCTTATACTCACACTCATTACGAGCACGTAGTTAAAAGGCAACTGACAGAAAGGACAGAGCATCCGGCCTCTGATCTGATCCACGAATCCACCGGGATTCAGGTTCTACTTGCGTTAGATTTCACTCGCACCGCTAGAGGAGTGCTGAACTATAAGTATATCTCTGCGCTTGCTAATTTGTTAGACAATATCACAGAAATGTATGATGACACTTTTAGGTATACTGGAAGGGAGCTTCAAGCTTATAAAACAGAACTGGTTCAGCATAGAATGGTTCTTAATTATCTCACAGCAGTGACAGGTGGATATTGTGTCACACTGGCAACGCAGTACGACGTGAAATGCTGCACTTATATTACGAATAGTACCGAGGATCCGGTCAAGGTCATAGACCAAAAGATGGACGATATTCTCCAATTAAAGTGGGAATTTCGCAGGAGACACAATCTCACCCTTGCTGCTGTGGGTAATGAGCTGACTGGTTGGGTGTCATGGTTGAACCCGCGAAATTGGTTCTCTGGTTTAGGAGAATGGGCTCAAGGAGTCATAATGGATGTAGGGAAGTTTCTTCTATGTATCTTAGGTGTTGTCATATCGATTGGCTTGATATTTAGATGCGGTCAGGCTTTAATGAAGTGCAAACGTAGTACCAGGGTAATGAGTCTAAGGAGTGAGGAAATTGTAATTCCAATGGATTTGATTTATGACCCAACGATAGAGACAATGATGTGATGAAAATGCGATTATACGGTCCGTTTCTTTCACCAGTTTCTCCGTTTTCTCCAAGGTAAAAAGACCCACTTGGACGAGGAATTTGACGATCCTGTATACAGACAACAGATGGATTAAAGAAGAAGTTTTGACAACCTTGTACACAGATAATTGATGAACTATGCCATAGACCCCCAGTTTCCCTAGAAATTTTAAATTTACGCTAGCCCAACACTTTTGTAAGTCTATGGACATTGACAAAGCTTTTTGCTCGCACTTTTTGGCAAAAGCCCAAAGAAGACTGCATTCAACAGACACCAGACAAGACTTCAACCGACAAATGTTCATTAACCTGACATAGAATATCACTGCATTTACCATAATTGTTTCTTATCTTCATCTCTACAACCTTCAGGTAAAGCACACACATAGTCGATAGGGAATACAGGCACAGATATCAGCAATCACATATCCCCCCATTCATGTATCATCAACTAAAATGTGCTCCCCCATTTTTGTTGCAACCAAAAGCCGAAAAGAGCTCGGTAAAGTTTGACAGCCCATCCACAGACCCGTACCACGGGATAAGAAAGAATTCAAATGTATACTTCGCAATACCTCGAAGCTTGATTTAAGACACGTACGGCACGATGATACATGACCCCCCAAACATGGATTCATACACACATGCTTCTGCTATCTCACTAGGTCATACCTTTTTCTCACCTTCTCCTCTCCTCTCCTACCCAACCATAGAAATATTTACACATGACATATATTTTTTTCTCTTTTTGAAATGTTTTAGGAAGTGGCAGTTATTGGTGACTGCCAAAGGGTGGACTGTCAAAGTCAGAAAAATATCATGATGCACACTACCATCTTTGCACCTCATGCGTGTCCCCGCTGCGCGTGCCCACGCTCTCCCGTGCGTACGCATACCCGCTGGTGCGTGCACCCGCAGGCGCACGGTATGCGCATTTACGGTAGAGTTTGTGTGCGTCTAGCGGGCGACTCGATCGTTACATATTTTAAACATATAATGTATTTTGTAGATTATGGTCCCTTTGATAGAATCTGAAAGTTTAGTTAACATAGCATGTTCATGGACAAAGAGATCCCTCTTTGTTTGATACGAAGGGTCAGACAAGGGTTATACAGTGGTGTTTAGTATCCATCGGAAGAGTATTTAATTAGCAATATTCCGGTGTTGGTTTGAAGCGAATTACTCGCTCGTGCGAATAGTTATGGACATAAGAAGTTTATGTACTTTTACTATTATTTGCACTTAATTATCCATGCGGCGGGAAACCTAGTTTCCCACCCACCTGAGCAGTTGGAAATAGTCACAGCCCACCTGTATGAATCAACCTATGACCTTTTGTTTTAGTGCGAAGACGAATTCCTGTGTCCAATGAACAATAAGAATATAGGGACCATTGTACTGTATTGTGTGCAGTGTATATAAGGGTCACCGTCCCCAGGCCAGCCAGTACGCTCTCTTCAACAGTTATCGCTGATAATTGGAGGACTGGATTCCGGTTGCGCCTGCGTGTGTTCCCCGTATGGTATGTTTCTCTGTTGCCACTTTGTTACCCGTATGTTGTTAGCCATTCACACTTAGTCTATGTATTTGTAATGCGATCGTTCTCTATTGTGCATGTTACTGTCTAGATACTCTGTTAGAATTATATGTTAGTTTGTAGCGTATGACTTGTGAACTGTTTTCCCCTTTTTGAATTAACTTAAGACTCGTGATAGTAAAAGGTGTTGGACCCTTAACACGGTATTGTGTGTTCATTATATTGCAAGGGGTAATAGGAGCGTCACAATCGCTCAAACAGCTTTAGTATTAACAAAGTCAAACAGCGTTATATCGCTACAGTGTTTTAGTACAAGGTTTACAGCATAAGAATATCCTTTCTGTGTGTTACATATAAGGTTTACTGATTGTCATCTTGTGAGCGTCTGCGCCGCTCGTGATCTCCTCGTGGTCTCGAGCGTCCGCTACGCTGTTAGCGTATCATTACGGTAGTCGCTCACCTATAGTGTGCCCGATACCAACAGCGTATTCTCGCGAGCGTTTGTGTCGCTCGAGCGGCTCGCTCCCGATACAGCGTCCGCTACGCAAAGAGCGTACCCTTACGGTACTACACACTCCAATAGCGTATAAAGTCTCTTAACTTCTTAGAGTGTTTAATAAGGTAATCAAATCGACATTCTCATACCTCAAGATTGTGGTACAGGACTGTCACTATCAGTTCCAGACGCTGCCGTTTGGATTATCCACGGCACCGAGGGTCTTTACCATGGGTAATGACCGAAATGATGATACTCTTTCGCAAGAAGGGAGTTTTAATTATCCCGTACTTGGACGATCTCCTGATAAAGGCGAGGTCCAAGGAACAGTTGGTAAGGGGGTAGCACTTTCTCGGGAAGTGCTGCAACAGCAGGACTGGATTCTCAATTCCAAAGTCACAGCTGGTCCCGACGACACGTCTTCTGTTCCTGGGAATGATTCTGGAAACAGACCAGAAGAAAGTGTTTCTTCCAATGGAAAAAGCCGAGGAGTTGTCATCTCTAGTCAGAAACCTCCTAAGACCGGGACAGGTGTCGGTACATCAATGCACACGAGTCCTGGGGAAAATGGTAGCTTCGTACGAAGCAATTCCATTCGGAAAGTTCCACGCAAGGATTTTCCAGTGGGACCTGTTGGACAAATGGTCCGGGTCCCATCTCCAGATACAGCAGCGGATAACCCGGTCGGCAAGAACCAGGGTGTCGCTGCGGTGGTGGCTGCAGAGGGCTCATCTACTAGAGGGCCGCAGATTCGGAATACAGGACTGGGTCCTGGTGACCACGGATGCCAGCCTTCGGGGCTGGGGTGCAGTCACACAGGGAATAAAATTCCAAGGACTATGTCCAAACAGGAGTTTTTCACTTAACATAAATTTTCTGGAGATAAGAGCCATTTACAAGGCCCTAAGCAAAACAAGGCCCCTGCTTCACCAGCCGTACTGATCCAATCAGACAACATCACGGCGCTCGCCCATGTAAACAGGCAGGGCGGCACAAGAAGCAGGAGGGCGATGGCAGAAGCCACAGGGATTCCCCGTTGGGCGGAAAATCATGTGGTAGCACTGGCAGCAGTGTTCATTCCGGGAGTGGACAACTGGGAAGCAGACTTCCGCAGCAGACTCCACCCGGGAGAATGGGGACTTCATCCGGAAGTCTTCCAAATGCTGGTCAACCGGTGGGAAAAACCACAGGTAGACATGATGGCGTCCCGCCTCACCAAGAAGTTGAAAAGATATTGCGCCCGGTCAAGAGACCCTCAGGCGATAGCGGTGGACGCTCTAGTGACACCATGGTTGTACCAGTCGGTTTATGTGTTTCCTCCTCTACCTCTCATACCAAAGGTACTGAGAATAATAAGAAGGCAAGGAGTGAAAACCATACTCGTGGTTCCGGATTGGCCAAGAAGAGCTTGGTACCCGGAACTTCAAGAGATGCTTGCAGAGGACCCTTGGCCTCTGCCGCTCAGACAAGACCTGCTGCAGCAGGGACCCTGTCTGTTCCAAGACTTACCGCGGCTGCGTTTGACGGCATGGCGGTTGAACACCGGATCCTGAAGGAAAAGGGTATTCCGGAGGAAGTCATCCCTACCCTGATCAAAGCCAGGAAGGATGTCACCGCAAAACATTATCACCGCATTTGGCAGAAATATGTTGCTTGGTGTGAGGCCATGAAGGCCCCGACGGAGGAATTTCAACTGGGTCGATTCCTGCACTTCCTGCAAGCAGGGGTGTCGTTGGGCCTCAAATTGGGTTCCATAAAGGTCCAGATTTCGGCTCTGTCGATTTTCTTCCAGAAAGAACTGGCTTCACTGCCTGAAGTTCAGACTTTTGTCAAAGGAGTTCTGCATATTCAGCCTCCTTTTGTGCCCCCAGTAGCACCTTGCGATCTCAATGTGGTTTTGGCACTCCTAAAATCACATTGGTTCGAACCACTTAAGACTGTGGATTTAAAATATCTCACGTGGAAAGTGGTCATGCTGTTGGCCCTGTGTCAGGATTCTGATTTAGTATGTCCCCGGAGGGGGCACTAGTGGGTCAGTGTAGGAGTGATAGAGGAAACTGGGAAACGGACAAAAAGTTCCGCGCATGTGCGCTTGATATTTATTATCACACAGGGATAACCGATGACAGGAGCAATGAATAATAACTAAATCCGATAAATGAATATTTCAAAAGTCACTGGTAACAAATAAGCAATGAAGATGAACTTGAAACTTGATATAAATGATAAGGCAATAATGAAATCAAATGCAGCAAACAAAACTCCGGTATATAACGAATAGCCATCAAAGCACACAGTCTCTGTAGAAGCATACATCTTTAAGCCAAGCAAGGCCCTAGCAGGAGACGCATGCTTCTACAGAGACTGTGTGCTTTGATGGCTATTCGTTATATACCGGAGTTTTGTTTGCTGCATTTGATTTCATTATTGCCTTATCATTTATATCAAGTTTCAAGTTCATCTTCATTGCTTATTTGTTACCAGTGACTTTTGAAATATTCATTTATCGGATTTAGTTATTATTCATTGTTCCTGTCATCGGTTATCCCTGTGTGATAATAAATATCAAGCGCACATGCGCGGAACTTTTTGTCCGTTTCCCAGTTTCCTCTATCACTCCTACACTGACCCACTAGTGCCCCCTCCGGGGACATACTAAATCAGAATCCTGACAGTTTGTCCAAGGCCGGCACCTGGAACTGGAAACTGGAACGGAACTGGAACTGCTGGGACCTGTAGTTCCACAGGTCCAATACACAGGGGTATCTCTGCAGACAGAGGACTGCAAACAGGAGACACCTGTTCACAGAATGTGACATGTTGTCCAAGGCGATGAGACTGAGCCAGGAACTGGAGTTTATACCCCTTGGTCTGTGATGATTGGATGTTGCATCTCTGTGAGAGCACACCCCGCTGGATTAGGTGTTCAGATCAGCTGTGAGATAGCTGAAGCACTGTGTACTCCAGGCTGCAGTAGACTGAAAACTAGAACTGGAACAGAAATGAACTGCTGGAACCTGTAGTTCCACAGTAGTGATGCGATGGAGAATGCAGATTCATGACACCCTGGCGTCGGCCAGGCGGGTTTCAGAATTGGCGGCTTTGTCTTGTAAAAGCCCTTATCTGATTTTCCATATGGATAGGGCAGAATTGAGGACTCGTCCTCAGTTTCTCCCAAAGGTGGTCTCAGCTTTTCACTTGAACCAACCTATTGTGGTGCCTGCGGCTACTAGGGACTTGGAGGATTCCAAGTTGCTGGACGTAGTCAGGGCCCTGAAAATTTATGTTTCCAGGACGGCTGGAGTCAGAAAAACTGACTCGCTGTTTATCCTGTATGCACCCACCAAGCTGGGTGCTCCTGCTTCTAAGCAGTCTATTGCGCGCTGGATTTGTAGCACTATTCAGCTGGCGCATTCTGCGGGGGGACTACCGCAGCCTAAATCGGTAAAAGCCCATTCCACAAGGAAGGTGGGCTCATCTTGGGCGGCTGCCCGAGGGGTCTCGGCTTTACAACTTTGCCGAGCTGCTACTTGGTCAGGGGCAAACACGTTTGCAAAATTCTACAAATTTGATACCCTGGCTGAGAAGGACCTGGAGTTCTCTCATTCGGTGTTGCAGAGTCGTCCGCACTCTCCCGCCCGTTTGGGAGCTTTGGTATAATCCCCATGGTCCTTACGGAGTTCCCAGCATCCACTAGGACGTCTGAGAAAATAAGAATTTACTCACCGGTAATTCTATTTCTCGTAGTCCGTAGTGGATGCTGGGCGCCCATCCCAAGTGCGGATTGTCTGCAATACTTGTAAATAGTTATTGTTACACAAATCGGGTTATTATTGCGAGCCATCTGTTCAGAGGCTCCTTTTGTTATCATACTGTTAACCGGGGTTCCTATCACGAGTTATACGTGTGATTGGTGTGGCTGGTATGAGTCTTACCCGGGATTCAAAATCCTTCCTCATTGTGTCAGCTCTTCCGGGCACAGTGTCCTAACTGAGGCTTGGAGGAGGGTCATAGGGGGAGGAGCCAGTGCACACCAGATAGTCCTAAATCTTTCTTAGATGTGCCCAGTCTCCTGCGGAGCCGTCTATTCCCCATGGTCCTTACGGAGTTCCCATGGTCCTTACGGAGTTCCCAGCATCCACTACGGACTACGAGAAATAGAATTACCGGTGAGTAAATTCTTATTTTTTTCTTTTTGTTGCTATTTTGCAGTTTTATTAGACCAGGCATTCCCAACCACGTAGTGGCGGAACAAGCAAGCGGTGGGCCCAGGTGCGACAAAATGCTTTGGGCCCCCCATCCCATCCAAGTCCACCCCATGGGCAGTGCGCGCCGCAGGCGCGCGCAAAAATACATAGTGGCGTGGCTTCGTGGGGAAGGGGTGTGTCCACAAAATAATACCAATTCATAAAACGGTGCACAGTAGTCTCCATTCTTCAAATTACGCCGCACAGTAGCACCACTACACCAGGTAGAGACCCTTTTACACCTTACAGCGAACAGATTCCCCTTTTTACACATAACGGCAGACAGCGTGCACTTTTTACACATAACGGCAGACAGCGTGCCCTCGTTACACATAGCGGCAGACAGCGGGCACTTTTTACACATTACGGCAGACAGCGTCCCCATTTTACACATTACGGCAGACAGCATACACTTTTTACACATAATGGCAGACAGCGTGCCCTCGTTACACATAGCGGCAGACAGCGTGCCCTCGTTACACATAGCGGCAGACAGCGTGCACTTTTTACACATTACGGCAGACAGCGTCCCCATTTTACACATTACGGCAGACAGCATACACTTTATACACATAACGGCAGACAGCATCCCCATTTTACACATTACGGCAGACAGCATACACTTTTTACACATAACGGCAGACAGCGTGCCCTTTTTTACACATTACGGCAGGCAGATTCTACCTTTTTACACATAGCGGCAGGCAGATTCCCCATTTTTATACATAGCGGCAGGCAGATTCCCCATTTTTACACATTGCGGCAGGCTGATTCCCCCTTTTTACACATTGCGGCAGGCAGATTCCCCATTTTTACATTGCGGCAGGCAGATTCCCCCTTTTTACACATTGCGGCAGGCAGATTCCCCATTTTTATACATAGCGGCAGGCAGATTCCCCATTTTTATACATAGCGGCAGGCAGTCCCCCCTTTTTACACATTGCGGCAGGCTGATTCCCCCTTTTTACACATTGCGGCAGGCAGTCCCAACAAATAAAAAAAGAAAGAGACAGACAGACAGAAAGAAAGAAAGAAAGAAAGAAAGAAAGAAAGAAAGAAAGAAAGAAAGATTATACTTACCCTCTCTGTTGGCTCAGGCTCCTTGTGCAGCTTCCCGGGCAGTAGAGAAGAAGGAGAAGGGAGGTGGAGGAGGGAGCCGCAGCAGCGCTGTGTTATTGGTGGAGGCGCTGCTGCAGCTGCCCCTCTGCTTCACTATAGGCTGTTCTCAGAGACAGCCTATAGTGAAGCAGAGGAGCAGCAGCGCCTCCACCAGTAACAAAGCGCTGCTGCGGCTCCCTCCTTCACCTCCGTCCTCCACCTTACCCCGTACCGCTGCAGTGCGCGCCGCTCCTCTCCTCTCTCTCCGGGCGGCTGTGCGCTGCGAGCAGCGGTTGCCCGCAGCGCACAGCGGCATGTAATGAGTCAGTTTGACTCATTACATGCTTGGGCCCCTGAACAGAGGCGGGCCCCAGTGCAACGCACTGCTTGCACTGCCGGTAGTTCCGCCTCTGCAACCACGGTCCTCAAGGCACACTAACAGTGCAGGTTTTAGTGATATCCAGGCTTCAGCACAGGTGACTTAATTTGTAGCTCAGTTATTTTGGTTTAACCATCTGTGCTGCAGCCTGGATGTCACTAAAACCTGCACTGTTAGTGTGCCTTGAGGACTGTGGTTGGGAATGCCTGCATTAGACCTATATAAATGTGTGTTTGTGAGACTTAATTATTTCAAAGACTTAATTTATTAAGAATCGATTGAGGACTGTAGTTTAATTTTCAGGTTTTAAACTTCCCAAGAGTTGAAAGCAGCTTATAAATGATTGTTGCGGTGTCTGACTTATAAATACTCTTTGGATTGGAATTATGGACTGTTAAACAATGCTTTAAATTAACGCTGTGTTGTGCATAAACTCAATGGAGTGGCGCCAGACTGCGTATATCCCAAAGTATGTTTTTTGGGCCATAAATCGTGTGAAATAACAGATGTTTTAAAATGATCGCTAAAATATTGTTGAAGATTTTTTTTATGATTTACTGTTTCATGAAGGAGGCATGTTCTCTTTGCACCCCAGCACTGGCGTTTCTATAATGGGTGCAGTGTGTGCGATGCACACGGGCCCCTGAGTCCAGAGGGGGGCCCCATCGCACACGCTGCACCCATTTTGTGAATACTCACCCCTTCGGAGTCCCGCGGCGATGTCCATGGCGGTGTTAAAACTCTGTGAAAATGGCCCGCGGCCATTTTCATGGAGTTCTGCGCATGCGCAGTAGAGAAATCTCAGGGAAAATGGCCACCGCACCATTTTCCCGAGGATCTGCGCATGCGCAGTAGAGTCTGAGCGCTCTAGTGCTCAGACTCTCCCCGCTGCCGACAGAGAGGAGGGGGCCCAAACGGAGGAGGCTGCATCCGGGACCCCTCCTCTCTTAAAACGCCGCTGCACCCCAGGCAGGCTAACAGTAACTATTTTCTGATATAAATTCTATGAAGTGACCACATGACTTCCCAGCTCGCTAATGAGCTCAGTCTAGGTTTGGACATCGATAGTTCACCAGCGATAGTCTCTATTGATGGGCACATTGGAATTTTACATCGATGGCAGGAAACCATCAACAGAAAACTGTTCATGGTTTGAACTATTGATGTGCATCATGGGAATACAGTGGACCAATCAGAGAAGTGTGTGGGGCTAAGCACTTTGAGCCAAAAGGAAGACAAACATAGCTGCATCCCTGTCATTGCTGGCAAAACCTATCAATTTCAGGGGTGTATTTACTAAGCCTTGGATGGAGATGAAGTGGACGGAGATCAAGTACCAACCAGTCGACTCCTAACTGTCCTTTTTCAAACCCAGCCTGTGACACGGTATTTAGGAGATAATTTGCTGGTACTTTATCTCCGTCCACTTTATCTCCATATAAGGCTTAGTAAATATACCCCTCAGGGCGAGATGTACTAAAGCAAAAATGCGGTAAAACCCCCGAAAACGGGGGTTTTACCGCATTTTCATATTTACTAAGACCCTACCGCAGCGTTTTCGGCGTCCAGGGTTTCGCCATCTCTGGATGGCGAAACCCTATAGAAGCCTATGGGCTTCTTTTCGCCGACCGCCGCAACCCGCCGACACCGTCGACCCCCGCCGCAGACGCCGACCCCCCTTCCCCCTGGCTTACCTTCCTCCAGGCTGCCCTGGACCCGGAAGGTAGTGTCCTCCTCCCCCTAGCAACGCAGCCGGACGTCCTTCCGGCTGCAGAGGGGAGGAGGAGGTGCCGGGGGCAGCCTGCTGCTGCTTCCCGGCATCTAGCCAGTGTGGGGACCCCGGGGAGGTGACGGAGACCCCCCGCAGACCACCTAACAGGTATCGCGGGGGGCCTCCGTCACCGCATCGCGATGTTGATCGCATATGTTAGTACATATGCGATCAACATCGCTGCGGTAACCGGCGAGGGGCGGCGATGTATGTCTTCATAAAACCTGTATCAAAACACATTTTGCTTAGTGAGTTATAACTAAACAGACAATAATCATCAAAAACAGTCAACTGATGACTTAAGGAGCAGCATCTCCCACATCCTGAAAGTGGGTAGGATGCAGAGGCGGAATAACTATTGGTGCAGCACTGGGGCCCATGCGGACTAAGGGGACAACTGCTGCCCAGACCAGCAATGAGTTACCTTAGGGAGTCAGGGCTGGCCTTGTGTGTGCCAGACTGATAGAAGAGTTCTGCCACCTATCAGCGCTGATGAACACAACCGCATACTGCCTCTAAATAACGGACAGCTGTACATTTTTTCTGATTCACTGCGGTCTGTGAATTAAAGGCAGCTCACAAGCGGTGTAACTGGCTCTGTCAGAGTCTGCCTAACAGAGTGACATGTCAGAGGTTGCTGTGTTTCTGCCCCCAACAAAGTACATGCCCCCTGTTCTCTGCTTGTACCCCTGTCACTCGTTGTCTCTCCCCATTAACCACTGCCTCCCCCTGTTACCCTCTGCCTCTTCCTGTCACCCACTGCTGTGAGGCATATTGTGAACTTGGGTTGGGGTGGAGGAGGGGGGGCCAAAATTATATTTTTGCACCTGAGCCCACCACCCACAAATTCCGCCACTGGTAAGATGAGTAGAATAGCACCTGGAATCGCCGGGCCATAATTACGGGACAGGGCAGAGGCGGATTGGGATGGAAAACCAGTCTGGGAAATTTCTGGAAGCTGCCCTAATAGGGGTGGGATCTGTTGAAGGGGGTGGGATCCCTCCTCATAGGGCCTGATTCTGAGTTGGATGTATTTGCGGCCTTCCTTACATCTTTTGCTGCAGTTGTGTCTGTGACTCTATGCTAGGGAGGAGGATAGTGTTAACCTGACACATACACAGTACTGGAACACATAGGGACAGAGACAGGGAAGGGGGGTACAGGGAGAGAGATAGAATAGGGGGACACAGTTACAGTGATAGAAAGGGGTGACGGACAGGAGGGGGACACCATGACAGGATGAGGGGACAGCCTGGCACTGGGACTGTGATAGTATGGGGGAGGGGTGGGGGCAGTGGCTCTCCTTAGGACAAGGGGACACAGTGACATACAGACAGTGGCCTATCTAGAGTGGAGGTGCCCCGTGTACAGGCTCCGCTGTCCCAGAGCTTAGAGTGCATGCTCAGATCTCCGGGAAAATGGAGCAGCCTCCATTTTCCCAGTGGTTTTCCTACTGCGCATGCGCGAAACACTGGCAAAATGGTTCCGCAACATTTTCTCAGTAATTTCTACAGTGCTGATGCTGCACCACGGGACTCCGGAGGGTGAGTATTAAAAATAATGTGTGCAGGGTGTGCGGTGCACACGTGCCCCAAGGTTCCAGGGGGGCCCCCACAGCACACCCATTATAAATACACCAGTGCATACAGATACAGGAGACGTGTGTTTGGAATACTACGAAAACGTGAAACATATAAAAGCATCTGCCAAAATACAGAACAATGGGACACGGGGACAGTGACAGTTACAGAAGCCTGGACTGTACGTTTATGTCCACCAGGAACACGCAAGGGGTCACAAGGATGGAGTGGTTATCCCTTTCCTCTGGCTTCTACTCACAGCAGCACACACCCCCTCCTCCAGCAGCACCAAGAGATGGTAAGACCCAATCCACAGAGACACGGAGGGCTGATGGAGGGGACACCGAACACAGATGCAGTGAGACAGGCGCTTCTGGTTTGCGTTCCACAGCGCACATAGAGTTCAAGAAAATACAGGACAAGTACAGGGTACATAAACTGCATCAGCAGACGATACAGAAATAAGTATCAGGGTGGCCGAAAATCAAGAGATTTGGTACCACCGAAGGGAGCATGGAGTAGAACAGAGGTTCTCAAACTCGGTCCTCAGGACCCCACACAGTGCATGTTTTGCAGGTAACCCAGCAGGTGCACAGGTGTATTAATTACTCACTGACACATTTTAAAAGGTCCACAGGTGGAGCTAATTATTTCACTTGCGATTCTGTGAGGAGACCTGCAAAACATGCACTGTGTGGGCCCCCGAGGACCGAGTTTGAGAACCTCTGGAGTAGAAGATGGTTTAAGTGAGAGAACGAAAAGCACATGAGGGAAGAATGTCTCAGGCACCTGTCTTCCTGCTGTGGGAGGATCCGGAGCCGCTGCTTCCTCTCCCTGGTCTGGAGCCGGGTTTTTCTGTTTGCGTTCCACAAAACGCAACAACTGGAAGCACGCCAGCCAGTACTGGCAGGATTATGACTAAAACCAAGTTGGGTAAAGGACCTCTGATATCACCAGGGGGAAGAGCAAGGCCATAACATGGTACCCGAAATGTACGCTCGCTTCGCTCGCCACCGGGTTACTAAGGAGAGTAGTTGTTGCCGTGGGTAGTGAAAGTACTATCCTGCCGGTCTTGCTCATCCCCCTGACGTCAGAGGTCCTTTAGCCCACTTGGTTCTAATATCTACCATACTAGTGTCCGGCTGTCAGTGTTGGGCATGACAGCCTGGCAGAGTTTGATAAGGGACCGACCAAGCGGAAAACTGTCTTAGCGTACCAATCCGCCACTGGGGGCAGATGTACAATACTAAGCGCAGGAGAAATATAAGGTAACAAAACAACCAATCGGCTCCTGTCATTTTTCACACACAGCCTGGAAAATGGTAGTTAGGAGATGATTGGTTGGTACTTCTCTTCACTTTATTACTCTCCAAGGCTTAGTACATCTCCCCCTAAGGATGGTAGTCAATGAGGTATAATTATATCCACTTTCAATATTGTCTGGTATAAAAGGACTCCTTACAAGTATAAATACATCTAGTAAAGCAGTTACCTTATTTCTCTAACGTCCTAAGTGGATGCTGGGGACTCCGTCAGGACCATGGGGAATAGCGGCTCCGCAGGAGACAGGGCACAAAAATAAAGCTTTAGGATCAGGTGGTGTGTACTGGCTCCTCCCCCTATGACCCTCCTCCAAGCCTCAGTTAGGTTTTTGTGCCCGTCCGAGCAGGGTACAATCTAGGCGGCTCTCTTAAAGAGCTGCTTAGAAAAAGTTTTTTAGGTTTTTTATTTTCAGTGAGTCCTGCTGGCAACAGGCTCACTGCATCGAGGGACTTAGGGGAGAGAATTTCAACTCACCTGCGTGCAGGATGGATTGGATTCTTAGGCTACTGGACACCATTAGCTCCAGAGGGAGTCGGAACACAGGTCTCGCCCTGGGGTTCGTCCCGGAGCCGCGCCGCCGACCCCCCTTACAGATGCTGAAGATTGAAGGTCCGGAAACAGGCGGCAGAAGGCTTTTCAGTCTTCATGAAGGTAGCGCACAGCACTGCAGCTGTGCGCCATTGTTGTCACACACTTCACACCAAGCGGTCACGGAGGGTGCAGGGCGCTGCTGGGGGCGCCCTGGGCAGCAATATTTTATTACCTTAAGGCAAAAGAATACATCACATATAGCCATTAAGGCTATATGTATGTATTTAACCCATGCCACTTATCTAAATCCACGGGAGGAAAGCCCGCCGAAATAGGGGGCGGGGCTTATTCTCCTCAGCACACAGCGCCATTTTCCTGCTCAGCTCCGCTGTGAGGAAGGCTCCCAGGACTCTCCCCTGCACTGCACTACAGAAACAGGGTAAAACAGAGAGGGGGGGCATTTTTTGGCGATATACTGGATATATTTAAGCTGCTATAAGGAACAACACTTATATAAGGTTGTTCCCATATATATTATAGCGCTTGGGTGTGTGCTGGCAAACTCTCCCTCTGTCTCCCCAAAGGGCTAGTGGGGTCCTGTCTTCGATAAGAGCATTCCCTGTGTGTCTGCTGTGTGTCGGTACGTGTGTGTCAACATGTATGAGGACGATGTTGGCGTGGAGGCAGAGCAATTGCCGATAATGGTGATGTCACCCCCCAGGGAGTCGACACCGGAATGGATGGCTTTGTTTATGGAATTACGTGATAATGTCAGCACATTACAAAAATCAGTTGACGACATGAGACGGCCGGCAAACCAGTTAGTACCTGCCCAGGCGTCTCAGACACCGTCAGGGGCTGTAAAGCGCCCTTTACCTCAGTCGGTCGACACAGACCCAGACACAGACACTGAATCTAGTGTCGACGGTGATGAAACAAACGTATTTTCAAGTAGGGCCACACGTTATATGATCACGGCAATGAAGGAGGCTTTGCATATCTCTGATGCTGCAAGTACCACAAAAAGGGGTATTATGTGGGGGGTGAAAAAACTACCTGTAGTTTTTCCTGAATCAGAGGAATTAAATGATGTATGTGATGAAGCGTGGTTTAACCCAGATAGAAAAATGCTAATTTCAAAAAAGTTATTAGCATTATACCCTTTCCCGCCAGAGGTTAGGGCGCGCTGGGAAACACCCCCTAGGGTGGATAAGGCGCTCACACGCTTATCAAAACAAGTGGCGTTACCGTCTCCGGATACGGCCGCCCTCAAGGATCCAGCAGATAGGAGACTGGAAACTACCCTAAAAAGTATATACACACATACTGGTGTTATACTGCGACCGGCCATCGCCTCAGCCTGGATGTGCAGTGCTGGGGTCGTCTGGTTGGATTCCCTGACTGAAAATATTGATACCCTGGATAGGGACAGTATTTTATTGACTATAGAGCAATTAAAGGATGCTTTCCTTTATATGCGAGATGCGCAGAGAGATATTTGCACTCTGGCATCGAGAGTAAATGCGATGTCCATATCTGCCAGAAGGAGTTTATGGACGCGACAGTGGTCAGGTGATGCGGATTCCAAACGACATATGGAAGTATTGCCGTATAAAGGGGAGGAATTATTTGGCGTCGGTCTATCGGATCTGGTGGCCACGGCAACTGCCGGAAAATCCACCTTTTTACCTCAGACCCCCTCCCAACAGAAAAAGACACCGTCTTTTCAGCCGCAGTCCTTTTGGTCCTATAAGAACAAGCGGACAAAAGGACAGTCATATCTGCCTAGGGGCAGAGGAAGGGGTAAGAGAGGGCAGCAAGCAGCCCCTGCCCAGGAACAGAAGCCCTCCCAGGGTTCTGCAAAGCCCTCAGCATGACGCTGGGGCCTTACAAGCGGACTCAGGAACGGTGGGGGGTCGACTCAAGAATTTCAGCGCACAGTGGGCTTGCTCACAGGTGGACCCCTGGATCCTGCAGGTAGTATCTCAGGGTTACAGGTTGGAATTCGAGAAGTCTCCCCCTCGCCGGTTCCTAAAGTCTGCTTTGCCAACGTCTCCCTCAGACAGGGAGACGGTATTGGAAGCCATTCACAAGCTGTTTGCTCAGCAGGTGATATTCAAGGTACCCCTCCTACAACAGGGAAAGGGGTATTACTCCACGCTATTTGTGGTACCGAAGCCGGACGGCTCGGTAAGACCTATTCTAAATCTGAAATCTTTGAACCTGTACATACAAAAATTCAAGTTCAAGATGGAGTCACTCAGAGCAGTGATAGCGAATCTGGAAGAAGGGGACTTTATGGTGTCCCTGGACATAAAGGATGCTTACCTGCATGTCCCAATTTGCCCTTCACATCAAGGGTACCTCAGGTTCGTGGTGCAAAACTGTCATTATCAGTTTCAGACGCTGCCGTTTGGATTGTCCACGGCACCTCGGGTCTTTACCAAGGTAATGGCCGAAATGATGATTCTTCTGCGAAGAAGAGGCGTATTAATTATCCCTTACTTGGACAATCTCCTGATAAGGGCAAGGTCCAGAGAACAGCTGGAGGACGGAGTAGCACTAACACAAGTAGTGCTGCAACAACACGGGTGGATTCTGAATTTTCCAAAATCTCAGTTGACCCCGACAACACGTCTGCTGTTCCTGGGAATGATTCTGGACACGGTTCAGAAAAAGGTGTTTCTTCCGGAGGAGAAAGCCAGGGAGTTATCTGAACTTGTCAGGAACCTCCTAAAACCAGGGACAGTGTCTGTACATCAATGCACAAGAGTCCTGGGAAAGATGGTGGCTTCTTACGAAGCGATTCCATTCGGCAGATTCCACGCACGAACTTTTCAGTGGGATCTGCTGGACAAATGGTCCGGATCGCATCTGCAGATGCATCAGCGGATAACCTTATCGCCACGGACAAGGGTGTCTCTTCTGTGGTGGTTGCAGAGTGCTCATCTGTTAGAGGGCCGCAGATTCGGCATACAGGACTGGGTCCTGGTGACCACGGATGCCAGTCTGAGAGGCTGGGGAGCGGTCACACAAGGAAGAAACTTCCAGGGAGTATGGTCAAGCCTGGAGATGTCTCTTCACATAAATATACTGGAGCTAAGAGCGATTTACAATGCTCTAAGTCTGGCAAAACCCCTGCTTCAGGGTCAGCCGGTGTTGATCCAGTCGGACAACATCACGGCAGTCGCCCACGTAAACAGACAGGGCGGCACAAGAAGCAGGACAGCAATGGCAGAAGCTGCAAGGATTCTTCGCTGGGCGGAAGATCATGTGATAGCACTGTCAGCAGTATTCATTCCGGGAGTGGACAACTGGGAAGCAGACTTCCTCAGCAGACACGATCTACACCCGGGAGAGTGGGGACTTCATCCAGAAGTCTTCCACATGATTGTGAACCGTTGGGAAAAACCAATGGTGGATATGATGGCGTCCCGCCTCAACAAAAAACTGGACAGGTATTGCGCCAGGTCAAGAGATCCTCAGGCAATAGCTGTGGACGCTCTGGTAACACCGTGGGTGTTCCAGTCAGTGTATGTGTTCCCTCCTCTGCCTCTCATACCAAAAGTACTGAGAATTATACGGCAGAAGGGAGTAAGAACGATACTAGTGGCTCCGGATTGGCCAAGAAGAACTTGGTACCCGGAACTTCAAGAGATGCTCACGGAGGATCCGTGGCCTCTACCTCTAAGACGGGACCTGCTTCAGCAGGGACCGTGTCTATTCCAAGACTTACCGCGGCTGCGTTTGACGGCATGGCGGTTGAACGCCGAATTCTAAAGGAAAAAGGCATTCCGGAAAAGGTCATTCCTACACTGGTAAAAGCCAGGAAGGAGGTGACTGCACAACATTATCACCGCATTTGGAGAAAATATGTTGCGTGGTGTGAGGCCAGGAAGGCCCCCACGGAGGAATTTCAACTGGGTCGATTCCTACATTTCCTGCAAACAGGATTGTCTATGGGCCTCAAGTTGGGGTCCATTAAGGTTCAAATTTCGGCCCTGTCGATTTTCTTCCAGAAAGAATTGGCTTCAGCTCCTGAAGTCCAGACTTTTGTAAAAGGAGTACTACATATACAGCCCCCGGTTGTGCCCCCAGTGGCACCGTGGGATCTTAATGTAGTCTTGGATTTTCTCAAATCCCATTGGTTTGAGCCGCTCAAATCGGTGGAGCTGAAGTATCTCACATGGAAAGTAACCATGCTACTGGCCCTGGCTTCAGCCAGGAGAGTATCAGAATTGGCGGCTTTATCATATAAGAGCCCATATCTGATTTTCCATACGGACAGGGCAGAACTGCGGACGCGTCCTCATTTTCTGCCTAAGGTGGTGTCAGCGTTTCACCTGAACCAGCCTATTGTGGTGCCTGCGGCTACTAACGAGTTGGAGGATTCCAAGTTATTGGACGTGGTCCGGGCATTGAAAATATATATTTCAAGAACGGCGGGAGTCAGAAAGTCTGACTCACTGCTTATATTGTATGCACCCAACAAGATGGGTGCTCCTGCTTCTAAGCAGACGATTGCTCGTTGGATTTGTAGCACAATTCAACTTGCACATTCTGTGGCAGGCTTGCCACAACCTAAATCTGTCAAGGCCCATTCCACAAGGAAAGTGGGCTCATCCTGGGCGGCTGCCCGGGGAGTCTCGGCATTACAACTCTGCCGAGCTGCTACTTGGTCAGGGGCAAATACGTTTGCAAAATTCTACAAATTTGATACCCTGGCTGAGGAGGACCTTGAGTTCTCTCATTCGGTGCTGCAGAGTCATCCGCACTCTCCCGCCCGTTTGGGAGCTTTGGTATAATCCCCATGGTCCTGACGGAGTCCCCAGCATCCACTTAGGACGTTAGAGAAAATAAGAATTTACTTACCGATAATTCTATTTCTCGTAGTCCGTAGTGGATGCTGGGCGCCCATCCCAAGTGCGGATTGTCTGCAATACTTGTACATAGTTATTGTTACAAAAAAATTGGGTTGTTATTTGTTGTGAGCCGTCTGTTCAGAGGCTCCTACGTTTGTCATACTGTTAACTGGGTTCAGATCACAAGTTATACGGTGTGATTGGTGTGGCTGGTATGAGTCTTACCCGGGGTTCAATATCCTTCCTTATTGTGTACGCTCGTCCGGGCACAGTATCCTAACTGAGGCTTGGAGGAGGGTCATAGGGGGAGGAGCCAGTACACACCACCTGATCCTAAAGCTTTATTTTTGTGCCCTGTCTCCTGCGGAGCCGCTATTCCCCATGGTCCTGACGGAGTCCCCAGCATCCACTACTGACTACGAGAAATAGAATTATCGGTAAGTAAATTCTTATTTTTTTTAAGTACTGCTGAGTAGTCTGATGGAAGATGACAACCAGTTGCCCAAGAAGAATACACAGGATTCAGCATTCTATGGGGTCAGTCCTATTGCCTGTGAAGGGTACCATGTGCCGTTGCCACAGCGTTTAAACACCGTCAACAGCACACGATCTTGCATCCTTCGCGGGCTGGTTCTTACAAAACTCGCACAAAAGTGCTCGGAACCCTGTGGGGCAGGAATCACTTTTGTGCAAATTTCGGCAGCTATTAAGTACTGCCACGCTGATTCACACCTACGATATCATCACAAGCTAATAGGATCGATCCCTATGTTTGTGTTTATCTACAATTGTAGTAAGGTCACCACAATACAAATATTATATTTTGTAGTATAGCTTTTTACTGTAATCTCTTTAAGCAGCTCAACCTTTCCCATGTCTATTATTACAGATGTAATGTTTGTACATTTAATACTCCACAAATACATAACGCTGAAGAAAATACAAGATAAGTAAAAATAAATCAAAATACTATTACTAATGAACAAAAAGTGACATATTATACACAGCTCACATCAAGCTGTGACGCACTTACTTTCATTTTAAAACCACTGCCGTGGCCGCCACTGCTTTTCTCAGCATGAGTCAGGAGGTTGCTGGAGGAGGAGCCGTGAGCTATCACTCACGAGCTCTGCAAAGATCCATGGGAGGAGCGTTTGCAAGTGGACATGCACAGCAGCCCTCCCGCAGCCATTTTGATTTCTGGTCACAGTGCCCATTTGCACATGCACAGAAGGGCCCGCTGTGATAATGGTAACCGCAGTCTGGCCAGCAGTGGGGGATACTGACCGGCCGACCCGGGACCTTTCCGGCAACCCAATCCACCGCCGGGACAGTGCCAACATGATGCCATTCTATAAGCATTGCATCATGTTAGCCACTCCCGCGTGATTTGATGTGTTGTCAGTCTTGTTTATTTTTATTTTACCCAGTTTAGCGTTTAAGTCGCACACAGCAGCTGCAGCGAATGCCAGTATTCACTGTGCAGGGTACCCGTGCATTGTACTTTTGTACTATTAGTCGTGCAATTACGACGCATATTTTGCTGGAGGCGCGGGACTTCGGGAGAGAATGTTTGTATAGTGAGGGCGTACCAGTGTGAGTGGAGTAGTGAGGGATATAAAGAGTATATATGTAGTCTAAGAAAAATACAAAATATTTCTCTGACGTCCTAGTGGATGCTGGGTACTCCGTAAGGACCATGGGGAATAGACGGGCTCCGCAGGAGACTGGGCACTCTTAAAAGAAAGATTAGGTACTATATCTGGTGTGCACTGGCTCCTCCCTCTATGCCCCTCCTCCAGACCTCAGTTAGAATCTGTGCCCGGCCAGAGCTGGATGCACCTAGTGGGCTGTCCTGAGCTTACTAGAAAAGAAAGTATTTGTTAGGTTTTTTATTTTCAGTGAAATCTGCTGGCAACAGACTCACTGCTACGAGGGACTGAGGGGAGAGAAGCAAACCTACCTGCTTGCAGCTAGCTTGTGCTTCTAAGGCTACTGGACACCATTAGCTCCAGAGGGATCGAACACAGGGCCCGACCTCGATCGTCCGTTCCCGGAGCCGCGCCGCCGTCCCCCTTGCAGAGCCAGAAGACGGAAGAACCAGGAGAAAATCGGCGGCTGAAGACTCCGGTCTTCAATAAGGTAGCGCACAGCACTGCAGCTGTGCGCCATTGCTCCCACAGCACACCACACGCTCCGGTCACTGGTGGGTGCAGGGCGCTGGGGGGGGGGGGCGCCCTGGGCTGCAATAAGTATACCTTTTTGGCAAATGTGCACATAATACAGTTATAAACTGTATATGTGCCTAATCCCCCGCCATACACATTATTAAAATAGCGGGAGAAGCCTGCCGCGGACGGGGCGGGGCTATCTCCCTCAGCACACCGGCGCCATTTTTTCTTCACAGCTCCGCTGGAAGGACGCTCCCAAGGCTCTCCCCTGCAGTATACACTACAAGAAGGGTAAAAAAGAGAGGGGGGGCACATAAATTTAGGCGCAAAAGGTGATATAAGCAGCTATTGGGGGAAAATTCACTTTGTGTTAGTGTAAATCCCTCTGTTATATAGCGCTGTGGTGTGTGCTGGCATACTCTCTTTGTCTCCCCAAAGGACTTTGTGGGGTCCTGTCCTTAGTCAGAGCATTCCCTGTATGTGTGCGGTGTGTCGGTACGGCTGTGTCGACATGTTTGAGGAGGACGCTTACGTGGAGGCGGAGCAGGTGCCGATAAGTGTGATGTCGCCCCCTGCGGGGCCGACACCAGATTGGATGGATATGTGGAAGGTATTAACCGACAGTGTCAACTCCTTGCATAAAAGGTTCGATGACGCAGCTTTGGGACAGCCGGCATCTCAGCCCGCGCCTGCCCAGGCATCTCAGAGGCCATCAGGGGCTCAAAAACGCCCGCTACCTCAGATGGCAGACACAGATGTCGACACGGAGTCTGACTCCAGTGTAGACGAGGATGAGACAAATGTACAGTCCACAAGGGCCATCCGATGCATGATTACGGCAATGAAAAATGTGTTGCACATTTCTGACATTAACCCGGTTACCACTAAAAAGGGTATTATGTTTGGGGAGAAAAAGCAGCCAGTGACTTTTCCCCCATCTGATGAGTTAAATGAATTGTGTGAAGAAGCGTGGTGTTCCCCAGATAAGAAATTAGTGATTTCTAAGAGGTTACTAATGGCGTACCCTTTCCCGCCAACGGACAGGTTACGTTGGGAAACATCCCCTAGGGTGGACAAGGCGCTCACACGCTTAACAAAAAAGGTGGCACTGCCGTCTCAGGACACGGCCGCCTTAAAGGAGCCTACAGATAGAAAGCAGGAGGCTATCCTGAAGTCTGTGTATACACACTCAGGTACTATACTGAGACCTGCAATTGCTTCAGCATGGATGTGTAGTGCTGCAGCTGCTTGGTCTGATACCCTGTCAGATAACATTGATTCCCTTGACAGGGATACTATTTTGCTAACCATAGAGCATATTAAATACGTCGTCTTATATATGAGGGATGCACAGAGGGACATTTGCCGGCTGGCATCTAGAATTAATGCAATGTCCATTTGTGCCAGGAGAGTATTATGGACTCGGCAGTGGACAGGTGATGCTGATTCTAAAAGGCACATGGAGGTTTTGCCTTATAATGGTGAGGAATTGTTTGGGGACGGTCTCTCGGACCTCGTATCCACAGCAACAGCTGGGAAGTCGACTTTTTTACCTCAGGTTCCCTCACAGCCTAAGAAAGCACCGTATTATCAAGTACAGTCCTTTCGGCCTCAGAAAGGCAAGCGGGTCAGAGGCGCATCTTTTCTGCCCAGAGGCAGGGGTAGAGGGAAAAAGCTGCACCAGACATCCAGTTCCCAGGAACAAAAATCATCCCCTGCTTCCACTAAGTCCACCGCATGATGCTGGGGCTCCACAGGTGGAGCCAGGTGCGGTGGGGGCGCGTCTCCGGAACTTCAGCGACCAGTGGGTTCGCTCACAGGTGGATCTCTGGGTTCTACAGGTGGTATCTCAGGGATACAAGCTGGAGTTCAAGGCGTCTCCCCCTCGCCGTTACCTCAAATCAGCCTTGCCAGCTGCTCCCAAGGAAAGGGAGGTAGTACTGGCGGCAATTCACAAGCTGTACCTTCAGCAGGTGATAATCAAAGTTCCCCTCCTTCAACAGGGACGGGGTTACTATTCCACAATGTTTGTAGTACCGAAACCAGACGGTTCGGTGAGACCCATTCTAAATTTGAAATCCTTGAACACTTATATAAGGAAGTTCAAGTTCAAAATGGAATCGCTCAGGGCGGTTATTGCAAGCCTGGTAGAGGGGGATTTTATGGTGTCACTGGACATCAAGGATGCTTACCTACATGTCCTAATTTACCCACCTCACCAGGAGTACCTCAGGTTTGTGGTACAGGACTGTCATTACCAATTCCAGACGTTGCCGTTTGGTCTGTCCACGGCACCGAGGGTATTTACCAAGGTAATGGCCGAAATGATGATACTCCTTTGAAAGAAGGGAGTTATAATTATCCCGTACTTGGACGATCTCCTTATAAAGGCAAGGTCCAAGGAGCAGTTGTTAGTCGGAGTAGCACTATCTCGGGAAGTGCTACAACAGCACGGCTGGATTCTGAATATCCCAAAGTCGCAGCTGATTGCTACGACGCGTCTGCTGTTCTTGGGCATGATTCTGGACACAGAACAGAAGAAGGTGTTTCTCCCGGAGGAGAAGGCCCAGGAATTGTCATCTCTGGTCAGGGACCTCCTGAAACCAAAACAGGTGTCGGTGCATCACTGCACGCGAGTCCTGGGAAAGATGGTAGCTTCTTACGAAGCAATTCCCTTCGGCAGGTTCCATGCAAGGATCTTTCAGTGGGATCTGTTAGACAAGTGGTCCGGATCGCATCTTCAGATGCATCGGTTGATCACCCTGTCCCCGAGGGCCAGGGTGTCTCTGCTGTGGTGGCTGCAGAGTGCTCATCTTCTCGAGGGCCGCAGATTCGGCATTCAGGACTGGGTCCTGGTGACCACGGATGCAAGCCTCCGAGGTTGGGGGGCAGTCACTCAGGGAAGAAACTTCCAAGGACAGTGGTCGAGTCAGGAGACTTCCCTACACATAAATATTCTGGAACTAAGGGCCATTTACAGTGCCCTGAGTCAAGCAGAACCCCTGCTTCAAAACCAACCGGTGCTGATTCAGTCAGACAACATCACGGCGGTCTCCCATGTAAACCGACAGGGCGGCACAAGAAGCAGGATGGCGATGGCAGAAGCCACAAGGATTCTTCGATGCGCGGAGAATCACGTGCTAGCACTCTCAGCGGTGTTCATTCCGGGAGTGGACATCTGGGAAGCAGACTTCCTCAGCAGGCACGACCTCCACCCGGGAGAGTGGGGACTTCATCCAGAAGTCTTCAAGCTGATTGTAAATCGTTGGGAAAGGCCACAGGTGGACATGATGGCATCCCGCCTCAACAAAAAGCTAAAAAGATATTGCGCCAGGTCAAGGGACCCTCAGGCGATAGCTGTGGACGCTCTAGTGACACCGTGGGTGTACCAGTCGGTTTATGTGTTCCCTCCTCTTCCTCTCATACCAAAGGTACTGAGGATTATAAGAAAGAGAGGAGTAAGAACTATACTCATCGTTCCGGATTGGCCAAGAAGAACTTGGTACCCGGAACTACAAGAGATGATCTCAGAGGACCCTTGGCCTCTGCCGCTCCGACAGGACCTGCTACAGCAGGGACCCTGTCTGTTCCAAGACTTACCGCGGCTGCGTTTGACGGAATGGCGGTTGAACGCCGGATCCTAATGGAAAAGGGCATTCCAGATGAAGTAATTCCAACGCTGATTAAAGCTAGGAAGGATGTGACAGCAAAACATTATCACCGCATATGGCGAAAATATGTTGCTTGGTGTGAGGCCAGGAAGGCCCCAACAGAGGAATTTCAGCTGGGTCGATTTCTGCACTTCCTACAGTCAGGAGTGACTATGGGCCTAAAATTGGGATCCATTAAAGTCCAGATTTCGGCCCTGTCTATTTTCTTTCAAAAAGAACTGGCTTCACTGCCTGAAGTTCAGACGTTTGTTAAGGGAGTGCTGCATATTCAGCCCCCTTTTGTGCCTCCAGTGGCACCTTGGGATCTCAACGTTGTGTTGGATTTCCTAAAATCACATTGGTTTGAGCCACTTCAGACCGTGGAGTTGAAGTATCTCACGTGGAAGGTAGTCATGCTGTTGGCCTTGGCCTCAGCTAGGCGTGTGTCAGAATTGGCGGCTTTGTCCTGTAAAAGCCCATATCTGATTTTCCATATGGACAGGGCAGAATTGAGGACTCGTCCCCAATTTCTCCCAATGGTGGTATCAGCGTTTCATTTGAACCAACCTATTGTGGTGCCTGCGGCTACTCGGGACTTGGAGTATTCCAAGTTGCTGGACGTAGTCCGGGCCCTAAAAATCTATGTTTCCAGGACGGCTAGAGTCAGGAAAACCGACTCGCTGTTTATCCTGCATGCACCCAACAAGCTGGGTGCTCCTGCTTCTAAGCAGACTATTGCTCGCTGGATCTGTAGCACGATTCAACTTGCACATTCTGCGGCTGGACTGCCGCATCCTAAATCAGTAAAAGCCCATTTCACGAGGAAGGTGGGCTCTTCTTGGGCGGCTGCCCGAGGGGTCTCGGCTTTACAACTTTGCCGAGCTGCTACTTGGTCGGGATCAAACACTTTTGCAAAATTCTACAAGTTTGATACCCTGGCTGAGGAGGACCTTGAGTTTGCTCATTCGGTGCTGCAGAGTCATCCGCACTCTCCCGCCCGTTTGGGAGCTTTGGTATAATCCCCATGGTCCTTACGGAGTACCCAGCATCCACTAGGACGTCAGAGAAATAAGAATTTACTCACCGGTAATTCTATTTCTCGTAGTCCGTAGTGGATGCTGGGAGCCCGTCCCAAGTGCGGACTTTCTGCAATACATGTATATAGTTATTGCTTAACTATAGGGTTTTGTTATGAGCCATCTGTTAAATGAGGCTCAGTTGTTGTTCATACTGTTAACTGGGTATAGTTATCACAAGTTGTACAGTGTGATTGGTGTGGCTGGTATGAGTCTTACCCTGGATTCCAAATCCTTTCCTAGTAATGTCAGCTCTTCCGGGCACAGTTTCCCTAACTGAGGTCTGGAGGAGGGGCATAGAGGGAGGAGCCAGTGCACACCAGATATAGTACCTAATCTTTCTTTTAAGAGTGCCCAGTCTCCTGCGGAGCCCGTCTATTCCCCATGGTCCTTACGGAGTACCCAGCATCCACTACGGACTACGAGAAATAGAATTACCGGTGAGTAAATTCTTATTTTAAATATCTCATGCCGTTTCCAAAATATGGCTATGTAAAGTTTTCAAAAATCGGTCATAAACGCACAACCAGCATATTTTCAAATCGACATAGCAGCTCTCCTAATTAAGCAAGAGAGGTGAGAGTGGTGTCATTTTACTATTTAGGGCCCCATTTAACAAAAAAACACACAACCCCTATAGCACTGGCTATGTTATGTCCGCCTTTAAGTGTTCAACAAACAGCAATAAGCTATTTGTCACTCTAGCGCTTATGCAAAATATAGATGGTGTTCGCAATATGGTGCCCATTGCTAGCAATGGAGACCCAGCGACAGCCTTTCTGGCTTCAGCAACACATTCCAGGCATTGCCCAGTCCCCGCCGGGTAAAAGTATAATGTGCATGACACAACAGTCTATCGCTGGTGAGTAATGTTAACTACCAATGGCATATTCGTTAGTATCACTGTGATACTAAACAAAATATGCCACTGGTAATGACTATTGTTGTTAAATGGGTCCCTTAATTCTGATTATTAAAATTTGCTAAACACGCACACACAACATTTAGATTCCTCTAATTGGGTGCTGTGTGAAAGTCCAGAGGTATATACATTAGCACAGCTGACTTTTAGATCAACGCTAGTCAAAGAGGACAAATACTGTAGGTTGTACAGGGTTCCCAGATGTTCCCACACTACTTGCTCCTGAGGTGAACTCTCATTAAATTCACCTCTGAGGGAAAGAACACGGTTCTCCACTGAATAATCGCTACCTAGGGGGTCATTTAATTTTTTTCTGCCTGCAGCCAGCAGATGGAAGCCCAATGGAGCTATTTAATTGTAGCCCCGTTCGGGCATGATCAGCTTCCGGCGCCAGCATTTCAGCTCACCCCCCCCAGCTGAAATGCACGAACAGTGATTTGTGTAAGCGCGCAAATGGGATATTCCGCATTGTGCCCATTAGTTTGGTCGGGTTTAGCTGCTCTATGTGGCTAAACCCAACCATTCCGGGCACAATAACTGAAAAAAAAAATTAATAATAAATTGCGCTGCGTGATCACCCATCACTTTAGATAGGAGATCGGACACGCAAAACAGTTGATTTCCCCCCATAATGTCCAGTTTGAAATAGCCAGTGCTGCTAATCCTTTAATATTTATTGTGGGGAAAGTATGGAAAGAGGGGGAATCTGTTTGCTCATTAGAGACACTAGTGGCTTCCAGATGTGCCCTACTAAAGGCCATGTGTAGAGCCACCATGATAATTGGCCACCCTTCATTTTGCTACAAATACTAGCCAGAATGGGACTAACAAATATAGCCCCAAGGCTTCTTGACAGGGCCATTTTAACAGCATTGTAGGTCCTGGGCAAAACAATGCACTGGGGCCCCCTATTCACAGGAATAAATAAAAAATCATAACTTGCCCTTTCTGCGGTTCTGCGCGCTCTCCACATGCTTCCAAACAGTGAATCGCTGTCGGCACTCTGACTGGTGGATAGCTCCAGCCATCCACCAATCAGCATGTTGACAGCCATTCACTGTGTGGCTGCAGGCTGGGTAGAGAACACTGCCTGACCATTATGATTGTGTATAATTCTCTACCTGCCTTCCAAGAAGCTCCAGAGGCACCATCTCATCCCTGTTCGAAGACCCCTAGAATCGTGGGCTATGGGCAGCAGCTCACAGCTGCCCACTGTGCCCATACTTTAATATGGCCCTGCTTCTTGACATTCCTAATCTGATAGACTCCGATCTCTTCATGCAAGATTTCATAGACAAGGTCCTTTTCTATCCTTAAAAATGAGCCAAGGACCTAAGTGCCTCTCTGTCCTTGCATACATGTAAAATTATTGCAGATGCTCTGTCCACATGAAGAGTGACTCCAGCCTCCAAATTTGTACCCACTTCTCCATTTTCAGGGATTAAGATAATATTGGATTTAATGCTGGGATGCAAATAAACTTTTGTATACCACAGGATCAAGAATTAATATTTTTCCTTCCACGGAGTCTGGAGACTTATTTTGTGAAAATCTCGTGAGTTTCTTTTTCTTCCATTTTTTTTAATTACATTTTTATTTACATATTTTGTGGCAGATGCCTTATTTTTGTTTTTCACAGCTCCCAGTTACACTCATGAGGGCATACCTGTGTGTCCCAGTTACACGCATGTAAGCATACCTGTGTGTCTTGTTTATTTTTTCTCTGACGTCCTAAGTGGATGCTGGGGACTCCGTCAGGACCATGGGGATTAGCGGCTCCGCAGGAGACAGGGCACAAAACTAAAGCTTTAGGATCAGGTGGTGTGTACTGGCTCCTCCCCCTATGACCCTCCTCCAAGCCTCAGTTAGGTTTTTGTGCCCGTCCGAGCAGGGTGCAATCTAGGTGGCTCTCTTAAGGAGCTGCTTAGAAAAAGTTTTTAGGTTTATTATTTTCAGTGAGTCCTGCTGGCAACAGGCTCACTGCTTCGAGGGACTTAGGGGAGAGAAGTTCAACTCACCTGCGTGCAGGATGGATTGGCTTCTTAGGCTACTGGACACCATTAGCTCCAGAGGGAGTCGGAACACAGGTCTCACCCTGGGGTTCGTCCCGGAGCCGCGCCGCCGACCCCCCTTGCAGATGCTGAAGATTGAAGGTCCAGAAACCGGCGGCAGAAGGCTCTTCAGTCTTCTTGAAGGTAGCGCACAGCACTGCAGCTGTGCGCCATTGTTTGTCACACACTTCTCACCAACGGTCACGGAGGGTGCAGGGCGCTGCTGGGGGCGCCCTGGGCAGCAATGTAAATACCTTTTATGGCTAAAAAATACATCACATATAGCCCTTGAGGCTATATGGATGTATTTAACCCCTGCCAGATATTACAAACTACGGGAGAAAAGCCCGCCGGAATAGGGGGCGGGGCTTATTCTCCTCAGCACACAGCGCCATTTTCCTGCTCAGCTCCGCTGTGAGGAAGGCTCCCAGGACTCTCCCCTGCACTGCACTACAGAAACAGGGTAAAACAGAGAGGGGGGGCACTTTTTATGGCGATATTTTATATATTTAAGCTGCTATAAGGATACAACACTTATATAAGGTTGTTCCCATATATATTATAGCGCTTGGGTGTGTGCTGGCAAACTCTCCCTCTGTCTCCCCAAAGGGCTAGTGGGGTCCTGTCTTCGATAAGAGCATTCCCTGTGTGTCTGCTGTGTGTCGGTACGTGTGTGTCGACATGTATGAGGACGATGTTGGCGTGGAGGCAGAGCAATTGCCGGTAATGGTGATGTCACCCCCCAGGGAGTCGACACCGGAATGGATGGCTTTGTTTATGGAATTACGTGATAATGTCAGCACATTACAAAAATCAGTTGACGACATGAGACGGCCGGAAAACCAGTTGGTACCTGCCCAGGCGTCTCAGACACCGTCAGGGGCTGTAAAACGCCCTTTACCTCAGTCGGTCGACACAGACCCAGACACGGACACTGAATCTAGTGTCGACGGTGAAGAAACAAACGTATTTTCAAGTAGAGCCACACGTTATATGATCACGGCAATGAAGGAGGCTTTGCATATCTCTGGTACTGCAAGTACCACAAAAAGGGGTATTATGTGGGGGGTGAAAAAACTACCTGTAGTTTTTCCTGAATCAGAGGAATTGAATGATGTATGTGATGAAGCGTGGGTTAACCCAGATAGAAAAGTGCTAATTTCAAAAAAGTTATTGGCATTATACCCTTTCCCGCCAGAGGTTAGGGCGCGCTGGGAAACACCCCCTAGGGTGGATAAGGCGCTCACACGCTTATCAAAACAAGTGGCGTTACCGTCTCCTGATACGGCCGCCCTCAAGGATCCAGCTGATAGGAGGCTGGAAACTACCCTAAAGAGTATATACACACATACTGGTGTTATACTGCGACCAGCCATCGCCTCAGCCTGGATGTGCAGTGCTGGGGTGGTCTGGTCGGATTCCCTGACTGAAAATATTGATACCCTGGACATATGGAAGTATTGCCGTATAAAGGGGAAGAATTATTTGGCGTAGGTCTATCGGATCTGGTGGCCACGGCAACTGCCGGAAAATCCACCTTTTTACCTCAGACCCCCTCCCAACAGAAAAAGACACCGTCTTTTCAGCCGCAGTCCTTTCGGTCCTATAAGAACAAGAGGGCAAAAGGACAGTCATATCTGCCCCGGGGCAGAGGAAGGGGTAAGAGAGGGCAGCAAGCAGCCCCTGTCCAGGAACAGAAGCCCTCCCAGGGTTCTGCAAAGCCCTCAGCATGACGCTGGGGCTGTACAAGCGGACTCAGGAGCGGTGGGGGGTCGACTCAGGAATTTCAGCGCACAGTGGGCTTGCTCACAGGTGGACCCTTGGATCCTGCAGGTAGTATCTCAGGGTTACAGGTTGGAATTCGAGAAGTCTCCCCCTCGCCGGTTCCTAAAGTCTGCTTTGCCAACGTCTCCCTCAGACAGGGCGACGGTATTGGAAGCCATTCACAAGCTGTTTTCTCAGCAGGTGATAGTCAAGGTACCCCTTCTACAACAGGGAAAGGGGTATTACTCCACGCTATTTGTGGTACCGAAACCGGACGGCTCGGTAAGACCTATTCTAAATCTGAAATCTTTGAACCTGTACATACAAAAATTCAAGTTCAAGATGGAATCACTCAGAGCAGTGATAGCGAATCTGGAAGAAGGGGACTTTATGGTGTCCCTGGACATAAAGGATGCTTACCTGCATGTCCCAATTTGCCCTTCACATCAAGGGTACCTCAGGTTCGTGGTGCAAAACTGTCATTATCAGTTTTCAGACGCTGCCGTTTGGATTGTCCACGGCACCTCGGGTCTTTACCAAGGTAATGGCCGAAATGATGATTCTTCTGCGAAGAAGAGGCGTATTAATTATCCCTTACTTGGACGATCTCCTGATAAGGGCAAGGTCCAGAGAACAGCTGGAGGACGGAGTAGCACTAACCCAAGTAGTGCTGCAACAACACGGGTGGATTCTGAATTTTCCAAAATCTCAGTTGACCCCGACAACACGTCTGCTGTTCCTGGGAATGATTCTGGACACGGTTAAAAAAAAGGTGTTTCTTCCGGAGGAGAAAGCCAAGGAGTTATCCGAACTTGTCAGGAACCTCCTAAAACCAGGAAAAGTGTCTGTGCATCAATGCACAAGAGTCCTGGGAAAGATGGTGGCTTCTTACGAAGCAATTCCTTTCGGCAGATTCCACGCACGAACTTTTCAGTGGGATCTGCTGGACAAATGGTCCGGATCGCATCTGCAGATGCATCAGCGAATAACCTTATCGCCACGGACAAGGGTGTCTCTTCTGTGGTGGTTGCAGAGTGCTCATCTGTTAGAGGGCCGCAGATTCGGCATACAGGACTGGGTCCTGGTGACCACGGATGCCAGTCTGAGAGGCTGGGGAGCGGTCACACAGGGAAGAAACTTCCAGGGAGTATGGTCAAGCCTGGAGATGTCTCTTCATATAAATATACTGGAGCTAAGAGCAATTTACAATGCTCTTAGCCTGGCAAAACCCCTGCTTCAGGGTCAGCCGGTGTTGATCCAGTCGGACAACATCACGGCAGTCGCCCACGTAAACAGACAGGGCGGCACAAGAAGCAGGAGAGCAATGGCAGAAGCTGCAAGGATCCTTCGCTGGGCGGAAGATCATGTGATAGCACTGTCAGCAGTGTTCATTCCGGGAGTAGACAACTGGGAAGCAGACTTCCTCAGCAGACACGATCTACACCCGGGAGAGTGGGGACTTCATCCAGAAGTCTTCCACATGATTGTGAACCGTTGGGAAAAACCAAAGGTGGATATGATGGCGTCTCGCCTCAACAAAAAACTGGACAGGTATTGCGCCAGGTCAAGAGACCCTCAGGCAATAGCTGTGGACGCTCTGGTAACACTGTGGGTGTACCAGTCAGTGTATGTGTTTCCTCCTCTGCCTCTCATACCCAAAGTACTGAGAATTATACGGCAAAGGGGAGTAAGAACGATACTTGTGGCTCCGGATTGGCCAAGAAGAACTTGGTACCCGGAACTTCAGGAGATGCTCACGGAAAATCCGTGGCCTCTACCTCTAAGACGGGACCTGCTTCAGCAGGGACCGTGTCTATTCCAAGACTTACCGCGGCTGCGTTTGACGGCATGGCGGTTGAACGCCGAATTCTAAAGGAAAAAGGCATTCCAGAAGAGGTCATTCCTACACTGGTTAAAGCCAGGAAGGAGGTGACTGCACAACATTATCACCGCATTTGGAGAAAATATGTTGCGTGGTGTGAGGCCAGGAAGGCCCCCACGGAGGAATTTCAACTGGGTCGATTCCTACATTTCCTGCAAACAGGATTGTCTATGGGCCTCAAATTGGGGTCCATTAAGGTTCAAATTTCGGCCCTGTCGATTTTCTTCCAGAAAGAATTGGCTTCAGTTCCTGAAGTCCAGACTTTTGTAAAAGGAGTACTACATATACAGCCCCCGGTTGTGCCCCCAGTGGCTCCGTGGGACCTGAATGTAGTTTTGGATTTTCTCAAATCCCATTGGTTTGAGCCACTCAAATCGGTGGATTTGAAATATCTTACATGGAAAGTAATCATGCTACTGGCCCTGGCTTCAGCCAGGAGAGTATCAGAATTGGCGGCTTTATCGTATAAGAGCCCATATCTGATTTTCCATTCGGACAGGGCAGAACTGCGGACGCGTCCTCAGTTTTCTGCCTAAGGTGGTGTCAGCGTTTCACCTGAACCAGCCTATTGTGGTGCCTGCGGCTACTAGCGATTTGGAAGATTCCAAGTTGCTGGACGTTGTCAGGGCATTGAAAATATACATTTCAAGGACGGCTGGAGTCAGAAAATCTGACTCGCTGTTTATACTGTATGCACCCAACAAGCTGGGTGCTCCTGCTTCTAAGCAGACGATTGCTCGTTGGATTTGTAGCACAATTCAACTTGCACATTCTGTGGCAGGCCTGCCACAGCCTAAATCTGTCAAGGCCCATTCCACAAGGAAGGTGGGCTCATCCTGGGCGGCTGCCCGAGGGGTCTCGGCATTACAACTCTGCCGAGCAGCTACGTGGTCGGGGGAGAACACGTTTGTAAAATTCTACAAATTTGATACCCTGGCTAAAGAGGACCTGGAGTTCTCTCATTCGGTGCTGCAGAGTCATCCGCACTCTCCCGCCCGTTTGGGAGCTTTGGTATAATCCCCATGGTCCTGACGGAGTCCCCAGCATCCACTTAGGATGTCAGAGAAAATAAGATTTTACTTACCGATAAATCTATTTCTCATAGTCCGTAGTGGATGCTGGGCGCCCATCCCAAGTGCGGATTGTCTGCAATACTTGTACATAGTTATTGTTACAAAAAAATCGGGTTGTTATTTGTTGTGAGCCGTCTGTTCAGAGGCTCCTACGTTTGTCATACTGTTAACTGGGTTTAGATCACAAGTTATACGGTGTGATTGGTGTGGCTGGTATGAGTCTTACCCGGGATTCAATATCATTCCTTATTGTGTACGCTCGTCCGGGCACAGTATCCTAACTGAGGCTTGGAGGAGGGTCATAGGGGGAGGAGCCAGTACACACCACCTGATCCTAAAGCTTTAGTTTTGTGCCCTGTCTCCTGCGGAGCCGCTAATCCCCATGGTCCTGACGGAGTCCCCAGCATCCACTACGGACTACGAGAAATAGATTTATCGGTAAGTAAAATCTTATTTTTCATATTTAATTGTTAAATAAAGCAGCCTCTTAGATGTTTTAGCAGCCCCGGATGGGGCAAGTTGAGTTCGGGTGGGTTCGGTACAGTACTAAGCAGGACTGTGCAGTAAATTTTTTGTTATTGATCCCCTGCCCTAGTAGAGCTTACCACTCTACAGTCGAAAATCATTTCATACTAGTAGGACTGTGGGAGGAGGCAATGCTAACCTTTGTGCCCACAGCATGCCTCAGCCTGGCAAGCCAGACATCTTCCTGGCTGTAAGCCACCATGAGACTCCATGCTGGGCCTTATTCAGTAACTGTTGTGCCTCACAGGAGCTCCTGGCCAATCTAGTGCTGCAGTGCAATGGAAAGCTGATGCAATGCAAGATCACTGAAACTTTGTTCTTCTAACACTGCGAGATCTTGCGATAACCTTATACAGCCCTTAGAAAAAGAACCCTGTACAACAAATGCGCATTTTGTAAATAAATAATCCCAAAATGTGGAACATTAAATAATAAATCAAAATTAAGGTTGACTATTGGAGCCATTCATTTGAGTGAGTTCCTAACATGAAATAATCAAGAAGAACCTCTCTCTAATGCTCCGACAGAAAATCTCACTTTTACCTCTCCGGCAGTTGCGCTGGATTATGATTCTGTCTCTTCTGAGATTGACTGACTTTGGCCACAAATGTGGTCTCATTGGAAAACACAGTCAAAATTGCAATTTCCATTTCCACCTTTGCAGCTATGTTTTTACAAATCTATTCTGTTTCACAAATCTGTTATTTCATATCTGCTCTAGGCTTTCATTTAAACCTAAAGTCAAGGATGACTTCCGGTGGGCGGTGCATCACGATGGCCGCATTTTACAATGGCTCCGTCTCCCCCTGGTGAAATCCATCCCCATCGCCAGGCTGTGCTCCTCTAGACTGGGACTCTATGCCTGTATTTTACAAAGGAGACATCGCTCTATCTGAGGAGATACAAATTGGGGCGAGTGGAGCTCTACAAAAGCCGGAATCCTGCCTGCAAAGATTCAGGCCTTCTCGGACCCTGTGTCACGATCCGGGTATCTGGACGCCATTACTTACCCTTCAGATGCCTCCTAAGGCGGGCTCAGCGTTCCAGGACTGGATTCCGCTGTTCCTGAGTTTCCACATGCAGAGTGGTCTTTTCATCAGCCGCGGCCTCCGCTGTGCCCGCGTGGTTAAATGTGCATCTATCAGCCTGGCGTCTCCTGTCTCCGGTGGCCGGCGCCGCCATTACTGTTTCCCAGACCACATGGATTACAAACCAAACTTCCCTCCAAGTGTCTGCATGGGCGCAGCCATCTTGGATTCTGTCATCTGATCATTTCCACCAATCTGCTGTCTGTGTTGTTGATTTGCATAATTGCCTAGCCAACCCCTTCCTTGCTGCAGGTATAAGTAAGCTGTACCTGAGCAAGGAAGACGTCAGTGCTTTGGTTGTCAAACCTAGTTCCTGTTTGTCTCTCTTCTATGATTGTCTTCCAGGTTCCAGCTCCTGTCTCAAGACTTCCACCATAGAGACCCGCACCAGCATTCCACCTGCGGTGTAGCCTGACTCTCCAATCCATTGTGGATTCATCTGTTTCCAGCTACAACACTACCTGCTTCCAGCCTCAGCTTCCAGCAGAGTACAGCTTCCCTTAAAGGGCCGGTGTCCTTTCTACACTTTACCACTCTCCACCGGAATTATTATTTCTCCGCTCTCAAGTTCTACATTTCAGTTCACATTTCATCGCTCCCAAAGTTCATTTATTATTTAACTGGTTCCAGCCAGTATCCACTCCGTGCTAACAACAGTCTGGTTCCAGCCAGTATCCACAGCAGCTGTTTTACCTTCAGCAACCCAGCTCTTCCTGGAACACCAGCTGGTACAATCCTGGGTTATCTCCATTGCTACAGCCGGGCCTGGTAAGGACTTTCCATCTAGAAGATCATAAGAACTATCTCACACTACCAGTGCCCTGTGGCTCCTGCCATGCTGTAGTACTCAGGAACTGTATTTATTCTTTGCTGACTTTTACGTTTTCTTTTATTGCTGCTGTGATGCGGAGTTGTCATAATAAACATCATTGACTTTTATCTAAGTTGTCGTGGTCACGCCTTCGGGCAGTTATTATTCATGTTACTTACATGTCCAGGGGTCTGATACAACCTCCCAGGTTCCGGTACATCTCAGCCCCTACAACTGAGGCTGCCTCCCGTCAGCTCAGGCCCTCAGTTGTGACACCCTGGTGGCGTGGTCTTGCGCCTCTGCCCACGGGACACTTTCCCCTACGCTGCCTATCCCCACTCACCGGAGCCCTTGCCTTCCAGCGGTCTGTCTGAGTTGGTGGCCGAGCCTGCTGAGTTGATCGCTGGCAGGCGATACAAGGCTCCTATATCACCTTCCGTGGGAGTGTGGGGCCTAGCTGGAGCCGCTGGGGGCCTCGGTCGGGGTAACCGCGGGAACTGTTCCCCGCGCGGTCTTCAGCGTGCGGGCCTGGGACCTGCTGGCCTTCCTATACGGGGGACTGACGGCGTGGCACACTCGGACGGCTCTGTCCCGGCGGCCTCGTGGAGGAGATAAGCGGCAAAGGAACCGAGTTGACCGGAGAGAGGGCTGGGACAATCGCGGTGCGCGCCGTGCTCCCTAATAACCCGACGGGCTGCTTTGGGTGAAAATCATCGGGCTGACGGAGTATCGGAGTGGAGGAGAAGAGCCGCCTGTCCCTACATCGGCTCCTACATCGGCTCCAGTCTGAACCATCCCCCGGAGTCGTACTGCTGGACATCAGAGAGCTGACGCGACGCTGCAGGACCCTGGTCACTTGGTGGCATCTCTCCTCCTGAAGGGTACTAATACTGTTTGTTTACCCCTATCTCTCTCCTCACTAACACCCTTATTTTCTGCTTTCTCATTTCTTTGAACCTCCCCACCTATTGTGTTTACCATACCCCACCTCATACCCCCTTACCAAGTACTCTATCTTCCCTCCCTGCTGCCTTCCCTGTTCTCTCAGGATCCTGGACATAAACTTTAGTTTTTCTGGCCCGAACCTACATCTGGGCATGTTTGACTGTTGGGCTTTGGATACACCTTATGCGCCTGGATTTCCTTCTCTGTTGGGTGACGGCGGTGTTCAGTGCTACACAGAGACACATAACCCCATTTTCGGTACAGCTTGAACTGCATATATCTTACTTTGCTCATTCACACTCAGCCGTTACAGGTGGATGGCACTTTTTGGGGGACTGTGCACAAAGGATTTTTCAGTGTACCTAGAGTTTTAAATATTAACAACCCACTCACTGACTTATTGTGAGCTGATATTAAGGATGCATGTTTGAACTTCACTAGTGCTATAAAGTTTGTTATATAGGATATATAGGTAGTGCACGCAGCCTATGCAACAGCGACATCTAGTGTCTCTCTGACAAATAGCTGTGTATATTACTTGATTAATTTTGAAACATAACACAACCGTAGTGTGATCCTACAGTCTTATTGTTTTTCCATTAAGAGTTATTTCTTATTCAATGTATCCTTCAAGCGGCATGTAGGCCTAATTTAATCTTTTGAGTGGACTTCTTCAAACCTGCACACACTTACTGCAAAGGCAGATAATCTTTTTGCTCAAATCAACAGTAAAAGGTGACTCAGCCGTTATGGGCGGATAGCACTATTTGGGAGACTGTGCACAAAGGATTTTTCAGTGTGCCTAGCGTTTTAAAATTTCAACAATCCACTCATTGACTTACTATGGGCTGATATTAAGGATGCATGTTTGAACTGTACTAGTGCTATAAAATTTACTATATATGATAAGCGGATAGTGCACACAGCTTATGCAACAGCGACATCTAGTGTCTCTCTGACAAACAGCTGTGTACATTGCTTGATTGATTTTGAAACATAACACAAGCGCAGTGTGATCCTACAGTCTTGTTGTTTTTCCATTAAGAGTTATTTCTTATTCAATGTATCCTTCACCCGGCATGTAGGCCTAATTTAATCTTTTAAGTGGTCTTTTTCAAACCTGCACACACGTACTGCAAAGGCAGACAATCTTTTTGCTCAAATTAACAGCAAATAGTGACTCAGCCGTTACGGGCGAATAGCACTATTTGGGAGACTGTGCACAAAGGATTTTTCAGTGTGCCTAGCGTTTTAAAATTTCAACAATCCACTCATTGACTTATTATGGGCTGATATTAAGGATGCATGTTTGAACTGTACTAGTGCTATACAATTTACTATATAGGACGATTAGGTAGTGCACACAGCTTATGCAACAGCGACATCTAGTGTCTCTCTGACAAATAGCTGTGTATATTATTTGATTGAGTTTGAAACATAACGCATCCACAGTGGGATCTTACAGCTTTATAGTTTTTCCATTAAGAGTTATTTCTTATTCAATGTATCCTTCAAGCGGCATGTAGGCCAACTTTAATCTTTCGAGTAGCCTTTTTCAAACCTGCAAACATTTACTGCAAAGGCAGATATTCTTTTTGTTCAAATTAACAGCAAATAGTGACAGAGGTAGAGAAAAATGGATAAATATTATAACAGAACAAATTCCCAAAAGTCCCAACACTCTTCTGCGAACACAAGGACGGGGAAATCCAAAAACAACCAAGGACGAGCTACTGCTCCTTCTTCTCCGGTGCATAACTCAGAAGAGGAAGATTCCTTAAGCCCCCCCCCTATCCCACTCATGTCCCAAAGGTTCCCTCGGCCGCAGAAACGGCCCAGGAAATCTCGAAAATCATTATGCCATTAATTGATTAAAAGCTGGAAACCTTACAAACTGCATTTGACGCAGCCTTAACTAAAATAGACACCAATACTACCCGTATTGCTTCCCTAGAGCAACGGACTAGTGATTCGGAGGACCGTGCGGATTCACTACAACGACTAGTGGATACCCAGACCTCCTCCATCCAAAATCTCCAGGCTAAGGTTGATGACATGGAAAATCGTCATAGACGAAATAATCTCCGTTTCATTGGCATCCCCGAAACGGTTAGGGGCCCTAAACTTCTTGAGTTCCTCACAGTTGACCTCCCCAAAGCACTGGGGGCCCAAGACTCCCCTTTCCTAGTGCATATTGAACGGGCACATAGACTGGGACCAGAAAGACCCGATTCTGCGGTTAGACCACGGCCTGTCATAGCCAAATATTTAGATTACCGCATGAAAGAGGCGACTCTGGGAGCTTATCGTAAGATCTCACGATTAGAGGTAAATGGGTCAAAAATTTTAATCTTCCAAGATTTTTCGGCCTCTGTTTCCCAAAAAAGGAAGGAATTTGTAGAGGTATGCAAATTACTCCATGACAGCGGTACACGATTCCAACTAATGTACCCGGCTAAACTGCGGGTGCAGGAAAATGGCCGCGACATATTCTTCCCTGACCCGACATTGGCTAAAACACACTTTGACAGGGTATTTCATGCAGGGGAGCCATCTGATCGCTAAATATAAAGTGGTTGCCTTTAACCATGTACATTAAGATGTAATGCCAGTAGATACTACAAGGCTACTCAAAATTATCTGATGTTTGGTTTTTATTTTGTTTTTGTTCTTCTATTTCTCATGTTTTTTTTTTTGGTATGTGTTCATGGGTGTCAATACTCTAAGCGTATTGACTACTCTTATGATGTTCGGTTACGGAAAATTTAGAAAATGTGGATTGAGGCATTGTTTGTTTGTTAGGTCGGTGCTGCCGGGGCCTGCGCCCTCCCCCTGTCCCCCTAGATATTCGACCCCTTCCGATGGCTGGGACGGAGGGGTTTTTCCAACATGCACATATCACACGGTAAGATGGTTTCCCAAACTGGGTGTTGGATAATGCAATCTCATCCTCAACCCATCCCTCCTTTAAATACCCCTGCTCCTCTGAAGCTAATATCCTGGAACGTGGGAGGCCTCAATTCTCCCATTAAGAGAAAGAGAGTGGTGAACCACTTACGTAAATTTCATCCAGACGTTATATTTCTGCAGGAGACCCATTGGGAGGCGGGAGGCGAATCGACACTGCGGGCTCCATGGTTGGGCGAATGCGTTTCATCTAAATTCCGCAATAAAACCAGGGGAGTGTCTATCCTATTTCAGAAGGATGTTCAATACTCTATCACTAATTCTATACTTGACTCAGAGGGAAGATTTATAATTTTAGACGCAACCATATGGGGAACAAATTACACACTAGTTAATATCTATGCACCTAATGTGTCAACTTCAGAGTTCTTACAATCTTTGGCTCAAACCTTGGCGCAGCGACAGAATAGTCTCCTAGTACTTGCGGGAGACTTTAATTCAGTAGATGACCCAATGATTGATAAACAGCCTGCCCCACAGAACCCTTTATCAGCTTCTTATACACAAAGGCATTTCCTCAAGACAACACTACAACTTAGTGACATTTGGAGGCTCTTTAACCCAACCGACCATTCCTTCACCTTTTTTTCGGCAGTACATGGCTCTTGGTCTAGAATAGACTCCTTTCTCATAGGTGATCCCTTGGTGTCGCGTGTTTTAAAAGTAGACATCCATAACATTCTGGTCTCCGACCATGCCCCAATTACACTTCAGCTCGCCAGACCTACGTCAGCTGGGAACTTTAAGCCTTGGAGATTTCCGACTTACTTATATAATTCGGAAGACTTTCGTCTTTTTCTGACAAATAGTTGGATGACTTTTACTGACGACAACATTGATTTTTGGGAGAAACCGACTATATTCTGGGGAGCATCTAAGGCTACTATGAGAGGAAGCATAATGGAGTATATCTCCAAACGGAAAAAGAAAGTCTCTGCGCACTACCAAGCTCTTCACGCTTCATTAATGGTTGCTTTGCGAACATACATAGACTCCTCTTCCCCAGTTAATAGACAGACATACACACAAGCAAGACAGATGTTGGATGATTTTCTGCTGTCTCAGGCACAACGTGATTTGACTTTCTCAAAATCTAAATATTTTCGGTGGGGCAACAAAACCGGACGATTGTTAGCCACCATGTCCAAATTGAGCGCCCCAAAGAGATTGATTACCGCCATTAAAGACCCGAACTCGTCTTCAATTGACACAACAACCTCACGTATCCTAGCACACTTCGAAGCATACTTTTCTAATTTGTACGATGCACGTCCATTTGATCAGACATTACATGACCGTATTTTGTCTGAAGCAAATCTTCCCAAATTGTCTAGTTCACAAAATGAAATATTTAAACAGGATATCACACTTGAAGAAATAACTAATGCTATTTCGAAGCTGAAATTACACAAATCACCAGGCCCAGATGGGTTATCCAACGAATACTACAAAATACTTCAGGGACACATAGCACCTGCTTTGGGTGAACTGTTAAACGAAATTCTACACAACAGTACATTCTTTCCTCATTTCAATAACGCACACACAATCATGATTCCCAAATCACAGCGTGACCCCCAGCAGATTCTTATAGACCAATTACGCTACTTAATACAGACATCAAAATACTAACCAAAATTGTGGCGGATAGACTCCAGCTGCTGCTCCCGCAGATTCTCACTGACCACCAGCTGGGATTTGTTCGCCATAAACATCTAGTCAAAGGAATTCGAACAACGATAGCAGCGGTAGTAAAATCTCATGGAGAATCACACACCCAAAATATTCTTTTAAATCTAGATACGACCAAAGCGTTTGATACTGTTTTATGGCCGCATTTGTTTGGAATTCTTCATGCACGGCAATTTGATCCAGTGTTCATTAATCTTATAAAATACATCTATACTACTCCCTCCACCTCTCTGATAATAAATGGATACAGTAGTAGCCCTATAGTGATGTCTAGGGGTACTAGACAGGGTTGCCCCCTTTCCCCTATTCTATTTAACTTAGCTATAGATCCATTGCTTAGACTTTTCCAAGGTGGAGACTACTTTAGGGGAATTCAGATTGGTCAAAGGGAAATAAAGTTGACCGCATTTGCAGATGACATTTTGCTGTTTGTTGGGGACCCCGCAGAATCCCTGGACAAAATATTCTCTCTTTTGGCTAAGTATGGACAGGTGTCCGGCTTCGAAGTCAATACGTCTAAATCGGTGGCGCTTCGTCTTGGAACCCCCTCCTCTCGCGTTTCTTTTAAATCCACTATCCCAATAATGTGGGCACATCAACACTTCACTTACCTTGGGGTTAAAATCTCACATAATCCTTTTCTCCTCTACAGTCTCAACTTTTCCACTGTTATTCGCTCCATAGCAACAGAGTTAGACGGGTGGAAGGGGCTATGGTTATCATACTTAGGTAGAGCGAACCTTATTAAAATGATTTCATTCCCAAAATTAATGTTTTTAATACAGGCACTCCCTTATGTGATCTCGAATAAAGACGCAAAGTCGATTAACCGCAGTTTTAGACAATTTATTTGGAAGGGCAAACATCCGAGGATAGGACTAAACAAGCTACAACAAACGAAAAATAATGGGGGAATAAACTTTCCTGACGTTCAATTATACTCATATGCAGCGCACACCAGATACATTAAAGATTGGCTAAATGGCCGAGATCTTTATGCGAACACATCACTAGAGAGGGAATTCTTGGGAGGAATTAATCTTACAAGTTTTCTTCATACACATGACTGCGAAATTTCACCGGAAATACGTGATAACCCATTGCTCTGGCATACTAGGAAAACTTGGCATGTACTAAGACACAAATTTGGATTAAATGCATACAAATCCCTCTTTCTCACCTTTGTAGATAATCCTGAATTTCAGAATGGGCAGGCTTCCCACTCATTTTCTAGTTGGCAGGCCCAGGGTGTGAGGACTGTGAGAGATTTGGTCTGTGCATCGGCAAGGAGGCCTTCCACGTTCCGGGATGCTGGGGAACGCCATCCTTGGATGGTGGCCCACCCTATTGCATTCTTGCAGGCCCAACACTATATTAGCTTTATTATACGGCCCTTCACAATGTTGGATTGGAACAACCCATTAGACACACTACTACAAAATCAAAGCTTGACACAAAAAGCCATTTCCTTAACGTACAACTGCTTACGGCAAGTGTTTATACCAGACAAATCTTCTACGAACCTAGCTCCATGGCTGTCCCGACTTCCAAATATATCATCAAACGATATACTTCGCTCCCACACCAGAGCATGTGCTCTATTGCCTTACTCTCCATATACGACTATGTTTCTAAACATACTGCATAGAGCTTACTTGTCCCCTAACAGGAGTTTCTTGATAGGCAATTCACCAAATTCCAATTGTTACAAATGTGGAGCTAACTCAGCAGATTTATTTCACTGTCTTTGGGATTGCCCCGTAATCCGAGGTTTTTGGACTCAGGTCAGGAAATATTCTACTGATGGCTTGATCAACTACATCCCTATGACACCTGAATGGGCCCTGTTTGGTATGCTTCCCCCTAATATTCGTACATCACAAGGGGGCAAGAGGCTCTTGTTGGCTATAGGAGCAGCGGCCTGCAAAACCATCTTACAAACTTGGTTACAACCCACTCAGCCACTGTTGGCACTTTTTAAAGCTAAACTACACTACCTATTTAGGATGCAGTGGGTGGAGGTGGTGCTGGATAGAGAAAACAAAGTTGAGAGGTTCTTTCTAACGTGGGAGTCATATATAGCTACCTTGTCCCTTCCGCTACGGACCCAAATCCATAATAGCTTTAAGGATACAGTGTGGTACATGTCGCAGGTGGCCGCTAATGACCTTCCAGTCCCTCTGTGACATTGCATTTTAGTTAATGTCAGATCTCGGATGGGGTGTTTTATGCAAAACATGCTGTGTTCGGGGAGATGGCGGGGGGGGGGGGGGGGGGGGCTCTGGTGGCACGGCAGGCATTCACATAGATTATATTTGATTTGACTCTTATTCTCACCCAACGTGGATAGGTGAATATAAATGTGCTTTACAACATTACTGTGAAAATATTTTATTCAATGATACAACGATAATTTGATATATGTGGTACTGCATGTTGATGGACCTACCTTTCGAAAATGTTAAACTGACTTACCACGATGTTGTTGAACTGACATGATGATGCTTCAATAAAAATATTTTGAAAAAAAAAAAAAACCTAAAGTCAAGTACAGCAGCACACCTGGAATTATACGGAACCACCCCTGGATTTATACAGCATAGGTAGCACCCCTGGAGAATTACACAGCACAGCAGACAGACAAAAGCACCCCTGAAACAGCAGTGGGGCAGCACCCCTGGACTGATAGGGCAGAGGGGCAGCACCCCTGGAATGATGTGGCAGACAAAGAAAAGACGTGCAAGATGGAATTGTCCTTGGGCCCTCCGACTCACCCTTATGTTGTATAAACAGGACATGCACACTTTAACAAACCAATCATTTCAGCAATAGTGTCTGCCACATGACTGTGGCTGAAATGATTGGTTTGTTTGGGCCCCCACCAAAAAAGAAGCAATTAATCTCTCCTTGCACAAACTGGCTCTACAGAGGCAAGATGTCGTCCTCATCCTTACATTCCAACCCCCCTTCAGTGTTACATCCTCATCCTTGCAGAGAAATAATATTCAAACAAACCACATCATTCAGGTGTCAGTGGACTCCTTACGCTACTACCCAAAGTTTCTGAACTTGACAATGACTTATGATGAATGTGTTGCAGGTGACATATAAGGGAGAGGATGTTCCTAGGTGGTTAACATCCTTACATCTACTTATTATGGATTGACAAAGGCAACACATGGATTGACACCTGTTGTCCGGATTTGTGGAGAAATAATTCCACACCGAAGAGATGGCTTTTTTGGTGTTTTGCCCAGGCATGACAATGGGCTTTTTCATCCCATGGACAACAACTTTCTCCACTGGTGCCTTATTCAAACAAACCACATCAGAATCCTCATCGTCAACTTCCTACTATCCTCCTCATCCTGGTGTACTTCTACAGTGACATCCTCAATCTCAATATCAGCAACTGGACTGGTGGTGCTCTTCCCAGCACTTGCAGAGGGCGTGCAAATGGTGGTAGGAGCCTCCTCTTGCCATACAGTGTTGTGAAGGTCAGGCCTAGACATCGCAACCGCGGACAGTGCCAGCACCCCTGTATTTTCACAGCACCCCTGTAATTTTACAGTTTACAGGAGCAGTGTACTTTTATTTTAACAGCATTCCTGAATTTTTATAGCATACATGACCAGTGTTCTTTTATTTTAACAGCACCCTTGAATTTTTACAGCATACAGGGCCAGTGTACATTTACTTTAACAGCACCCTTGAATTTTTACAGCATACAGGGCAAGTGTACATTTATTTTAACAGCACCCCTTAATTTTTACAGCATACAGGGCCAGTGTACATTTATTTTAACAGCACCCTTGAATTTTTTCAGCATACAGGGCCAGTGTACATTTATTTTTACAGCACCCCTGAATTTTTACAGCATACAGGGCCAGTGTACATTTATTTTAACAGCACCCCTTCATTTTTACAGCATACAGGGCCAGTGTACATTTATTTTAACAGCACCCCTGAATGTTTACAGCATACTGATAAAGACGAAAATTTATCCTATATAATACCCTTTAAGAGGCCTAAGAACACTGTACGCTATCTACGTATGAAGTACCGTAAGGGTACGCTCATTGCGTAACAATCGCTTAGCCGTAGTCGAGACGCTCAAGCGTCACGTTCGCTCACGGCCAAGAGATCACAGGCAGGCACGCTATTGGCTGTTGACTAACGTAATGATTCGCTATAGCGTAGCGGACGCTCGGGACCACGAGGAGATCACCAGCGGCGCTGACGCTAACAATGTTAAACCTTTAAATCTAAACCATAAACAATGTAATATGCTGTAAAACCTTAGTGTATAGATAGAGTGTAGATGCAACACAGTGTAACCTTATTACCTTTAAAGCTGTTCTAGCGTCACCGACGCTCTGAGAATACTTAACACTATAAGAAATACACAGATACCGTGCTCAGGGTCCAACGCCTAATATATATATTATGAATGATATACTTGCAAAAGAATTAATACAAATACAAATCATACACTACAATATAACATAGACTACCTAACCAGATAACTACACAGGAAATATAATACAATTACTATTTCAGGGAAAATAAGAGAGAAAGAGGAGAAGAGAGAGAGAGAGAGAAATTGGCCCACAATAACAAGAAGATCAATATAGTTGCGGAGAAACACTTACGCACAAGGGGAAACGATCGCATGCGCCTCGATATCCAGCTCCCGATTATCAGCAATGAGAACCGTTGAAGAGAGTGAACTGGATATGGTCGGCCTGCCTATTTATGCCCCACACACAATGCAATTCAATGGTCCCTACAATCTCATTGTTCATTGGACACAGGAATTCGGCTTCGCATTATAACAAAAGGTCATAGGTTGATTCATACAGGTGGGCTGTGACTGCTTCCAACTGTTCAGGTGGGTGGGATACTGGGTTTCCCGCCGCATGACTAAATAAGAACAAATAATAGTAAATGGACATAAACTTCTTATGTCCATAACTATTCGCACGAGCGATTAATCCGCTCCAAACCAACACCGGAATATTGCTATTTAAATACTCTTCCGATGGGTACCAAACACCACTGTATGACCCCTGTTAGACCCTTCGTACAATACAAAGAGGGATCTCTCTGTTCAGGAACATGCTATGTTAACTAAACTTTCAGAATCTATCAAAGGGACCATGATCTAGAAAATACATTATATAGTGAAAATATGTAATGATTGAGTCGCACGCTACGATCACATAAACTCTACCGTAAATACGCATACCGTGCGCCTGCGGGTGCCCGCGACTGTGAGTATGCGCACGTACGGGAGAGCGTACGCATGCGCAGCACGGACCTGTGTGAGGTGCAAATATGGTAGTGTGCATAGAGATATTTTTCTGACTTTGACAGTCCACCCTTTGGCAGTCAACAATAACTGCCACCTTCTAAAACATTTCAAAAAAAGAGAAAAATATATGTCAGGGGTTAATACATTTACATGGTTGGGTAGGGGAGGAGAGGAGAAGGTAGGAAAAGGGTATGACCTAGTGAGATAGCAGAAGCATGTGTGTATGAGTCCATGTTTGGGGGGTCATGTATCATCGTGCCGTACGTGTTTTAAATCAAGCTTCGAGGTATTGCGAAGTATACATTTGAATTCCTTCTTATCCCGTGGTACGGGTCTGTGGATGGGCTGTCAAACTTTACCGAGCTCTTTTCGGCTTTGGTTGTAACAAAATGGGGGAGCACATTTTAGTTGATGATACATGAATGGGGGAGATATGTGATTGCTGATATCTGTGCCTATATTCCCTATCGACTATGTGTGTCATTACCTGAGGGTTGTAGAAATGAAGAAAAGACATAATTACGGTGAATGCGGTGGTATTCTATGTCAGGTAAATGTACATTCGTCGATTGAGGTCTTGTTTGGTGTCTGTTGAATGCAGTCTTCTTTGTGCTTTTGCCCATAAGGTGCGAGCAAAAGCTGTCAATGTCCATAGATTTACAAAAGTGTTGGGCTAGCGTAATTTTAAAATTTCTAGGGAAACTGGGGATCCATGGCATAGTTCATCAAAAATCTGTGTATCAGGTTGTCAAAACTTCTTCTTTAATCCCTCTGTTGTCTGTATATCGGCTCATCAAATTCCTCGTCCAAGTGGGTCTTTTTACCTTGGAGGAAACGGAAAAACAGGTGAAAGAAACGGACCGTAGAAATCGCATTTTCATCACATCATTGTTTCTACATTTGGGTCATAAATCAAGTCCATTGGAATTACAGTTTCCTCACTCCTCAAACTCATTACCCTGGTACGGTGTTTGCACTTCATTAAAGCCTGACCGCATCTAAATATCAAACCAATTGATATGACAACACCTAAGATACATAGGAGAAACTTCCCAACATCCATTATGACTCCTTGAGCCCAGTCTCCTAAACCAGAGAACCAATTTCGTGGGTTCAACCATGACACCCAACCAGTCAGCTCATTACCTACAGCAGCAAGAGTGAGATTGTGTCTCCTGCGAAATTCCCACTTCAGTTGGAGAATATCGTCCATCTTTTGGTCTATGACCTCGACCGGGTCCTCGGTGCTATTCGTAATATATGTGCAACATTTCACGCCGTATTGTGTTGCCAGTGTGACACAATATCCGCCTGTCACTGCTGTGAGGTAATTAAGAACCATTCTATGCTGTACTAGTTCTGTTTTATAAGCCTGAAGTTCTCTTCCAGTATACCTAAACGTGTCATCATACATTTCAGTGATATTATCTAACAAATTGGCGAGCGCAGATATGTATTTATAATTCAACACTCCTCTAGCGGTGCGAGTGATATCTAACGCGATTAGAAACTGAATCCCGGTGGATTCATGGATCATGTCAGAGGCCGGATGCTCTGTTCTTTCTATCAGGTGCCGTTTAACTACGTGCTCGTAATGGGTGTGAGTATAAGGAGTTTGGGCAACACGGTGTATGTCTTTCATTTTGTCATGTGATACAGTCATTACTTCAGGCAGTACTTTTCCAATATAACACAATCCTTCAGAGTTTGGGGCAAGCCACTTATACGCCTTTCTCCCGCATATGAAATATGCATCATCGGGGAGAACATATGGGACGGAGTAGGACATAACAATATTACACACCTTCCATGTGAAATCTCCTAACCCTAATTCTTCCATCTGCTTAGTACACGTATCAGGTTGTACGATATGTGCACAGTATCCTGGTGATACCTCTCCAACTCTCGTAATCCTATTTCCTAAGGTATACCTATACCGGAAAGATTTTCCTCTACTGGCTATGTGGCGTATAAGCTCTGTATCTGTAGGCATTCTATCTGCTCTATGCGAAAAGGTCATGGTTTGATTACTCCATGACACTTCCCAATTTCCCGGCTTTCGGGGATTGGAGATGTTAAAGCATAATAGGGACCTATCCACATGGTATTGGTGGAGCTTCAAACTAGGAGGGCTGGAGATATTAAACCTCCTGTCCACCGGTCTCCCACCACTTAACTCAAGTACCTCCCCTAACGTTAAAGGAAATGGTACTAGCCCTGATTTGCTATGACCTTGAGGTACTTGAGAGCATACCCAACAATCTGTTTTATTTAACACACTACCCACTAAGGAGTGATAGTCACTCAATGGATGCCGGTCCATATGGATATTAAAACTGGATTGGCATTTCTTTATGCACCCATCCTCAATGACATTGTTACAGAGCCGACAGATACAGTTTTCTTCAGCTAACAATCCTTCACAATTCCTTCTATGGTCAATGCTATCGGATCGTTTTCTGATACTCGCCTTTGCTTGTTGATTATGTTGTTCTTGGAAAACTACGCCTCCATCTCTGTCATCAGAACCCATTCCAGAACCTCTCTCGACCTCCATGGTACTCTCGCCGGAACAAACTGCTCTGGTCAACATCATGGTCAACAGGAAAATCCGGATCACAGTCTCTTGGGGCAAGTCCATCTTGTAGGAGGAAACGGAGAAGAATGAGAAGGGGGAAAAAAAATAATTTGAGGGAGAGGGGATGGGAAGTTGGAGAAAAACAATAAAAGGGAACAGGGGATCGACAACTGCTTTTGGTCTTGTGATTTTCAATGCTCAGGTGCCGCCTCAATCTTCCTGGAACAGACACTCCAGTGATACAACCTCTACCGTCTGTTCCTTATCACGGGACCTCTCTGGATCAGCAACCTTTTTACAGTGGGACGAATGAACCCAAGTCTCTCTCTCAGCAACCTTCAATGCTGTAGTGCTAGTCAATAAGACCTGGTATGGTCCTTCCCATCTGTCAATAAGGCAACCTGAGCGTAGAAAATTCCGTATCATTACATAATCCCCAGGTTCAATGTCATGACAATTACTATCTGGTAAATCAGGAATCACTAACTTCAGATTATCATTTTGATTCCTTAACTGTTTACTCATGTTAATCAAGTATTTTACAGTCACTTCATTGTTACACTTCAAATCATCCTGAGGGTTAATCATAACATGTGGTTGTCGACCAAACAAGATTTCAAAGGGAGACAGATTAAGAGGGGACCTGGGAGTGGTTCTGATGCTGTACAGTACAATGGGTAAAGCTTCTGGCCATGTCAATCCTGTCTCTGCCATCACTTTACTCAGTTTATTTTTAATAGTGCTGTTTACTCTTTCCACTTTCGCACTCGCCTGTGGACGGTATGGAGTGTGCAGCTTGCTATCAATTCCCATCAATTTACACATTCCTTGAAAGACATCACCTGTAAAATGGGTACCCCTATCACTTTCGATAATTCTAGGGATACCATATCTACATACAAATTCCTGCACAATTTTCTTAGCAGTAAACATAGCGGTATTTGTGGCCGCTGGAAATGCTTCGACCCAATTTGAGAAAACATCTATACAAACAAGTACATATTTCAAATTTCGACAAGGGGGTAATTGAATGAAGTCAATCTGTATTACCTGGAAAGGGCCGCCTGCAGGTGGGATATGAGATGGTTCTGTAGGTATTGCCTTTCCGATGTTCTTTCTCAGACAGGTAAGGCATGACATTGCCCTTTTACTCGCATGAGATGAAAATCCTGGGGCACACCAATATGCTCTTACCAACTTGCACATCCCTTCCTTGCCCAGATGAGTCAGCCCGTGGGCTCCCTCAGCTAAACATGGAAGGTATGCTCTGGGGGCCACTGGTTTACCGTGTCCATCCGTCCAGAGTCCTGAGGACTCCTGGCCATATCCTTTTGCCTTCCAGACTGCCTTTTCCTGTGTGGAACACAAATTTTGCATCTCACACAACTTCTGTGTGTTGATGGTATTAAATACCATCAGTTGTGTGGTGTCTGTCTGTCTGGGGGTAGCAGCTGCTAACTTAGCAGCTTCGTCTGCTCAGCTGTTACCAAGTGATACTGGGTCTTGGCTATATGTGTGTGCTTTACATTTGATAACAGCCACTCTGTCGGGTTCCTGTATTGCTGTTAGAAGCCTTTTTATGTGAGCTGCATGCGCTACCGGTGTACCAGCTGCCGTCATGAAATTTCTGAGGCGCCATAGGGCTCCGAAATCATGGACTACCCCGAATGCGTATCTAGAATCGGTGTAGATATTGGCTGATTTGCCCTTAGCCAATTCACATGCTCTGGTTAGGGCGACCAGTTCAGCAACCTGGGCTGAGTGAGGTGGGCCTAGCGGTTCCGCTTCTATGGTGCCTTGGTCATCTACGACTGCGTATCCAGTACACAAGTCTCCCGAGTCTGACTGTCTATGACAACTACCGTCCGTGTAGAACGTAAGTTCTACATCTTCCAGTGGGTTGTCACTGATGTCAGGCCTTGCCGTAAAATTTTGGGTCAAATATTCCATACAATCATGTGTGTCTTCCTTTGTATTAAATTCTCCTTCCCCACCACTCTCATCCTCCACCCTTTGTGCCTGTCCAGGCACACCTGGGAGATATGTTGCAGGATTTAATGCACTGCATCTCCTTATGGTGATGTTTACGGGGGCTATTAGTGCCAATTCCCATCTTGTAAACCGCGCTGATGAGACGTGTCTGGTTTGGGCAGAATTTAACAAGGCTGACACTGCATGTGGTGTATGAATTGTGAGGTTGTGACCTAGCACGACGTCTTCGCTTTTCGTTACTAGCAATGCTATCGCAGCAACGCTTCGCAAGCATGTGGGGAGGGATCGCGCTACCGTATCTAGCTGAGCGCTGTAATATGCTACTGGCCTGCTGGCATCACCGTGCTTTTGGGTTAGTACGTCTGCCGCGCAACCAGCACTTTCTGTTCCGTATAGTTCAAAGGGTTTCCCATAGTCTGGCATACCTAATGCTGGTGCCTGCGTTAGGCACTGTTTAAGTCTCTCAAATGCTGTCTCAGACTCGTCTGTATGCGAAATCCGATCAGGTTTGTTTGAGGAGACCATCTCCTGCAAGGGTAACGCTAGAATGGAAAACCCTGGGATCCAGTTACGGCAATACCCACACATTCCTAAAAATGTTCTGATCTGTTGCTGGGTTTGGGGCAGAGTCATGTCTCTAATTGCTTGAATTCTATCAGCGGTCAGGTGTCTCAGTCCTTGTGTTAGACAGTGTCCCAAATATTTTACCTTAGTTTGGCATAATTGCAACTTGTCTTTGGAAACCTTGTGTCCTGTGTCTGAAAGATGAAACAGGAGCTGTTTCGTATCCTTCAGGGATGCTTCCAATGAATCAGAACACAGTAGTAGATCATCCACGTACTGTATTAATACTGATCCACTCACTGGTTGGAAAGACTGTAAACAATCATGCAAAGCCTGGGAAAATATACTTGGACTGTCTATGAAACCTTGTGGTAATCGAGTCCATGTGTATTGGACTCCTCTGTATGTGAATGCAAACAAATATTGGCTGTCAGGGTGCAGAGGTACCGAAAAGAAAGCGGAGCAGAGGTCAATAACAGTGAAAAATTTCGCAGTGGGAGGGATTTGCATTAGGATGACAGCTGGATTTGGCACTACGGGGAACTGATTCTCAACTATTTTGTTAATCCCCCTTAGATCCTGCACTAGCCGGTAACCCCTCCCCCCCACTCTTTTTAACAGGGAAGATGGGACTATTGGCAGTGCTGGACGTTCTTACCAGAATGCCCTGTTGTAGCAAGCGCTCTATTACGGGATACACTCCTAACTCCACCTCTGGCTTCAGAGGGTACTGTGGGATTTTTGGAGCTATCCTACCATCTTTTACTTGTACAACTACCGGAGCTACGTTTGCCATTAATCCAGTGTCCTGTCCATCTTTAGTCCAAAGTGACTCTGGTATCTGAGATGTCATTTCTTCTACTTGGGAGGGAGTCCTATTTGTCATAATGGTATGTGACATTAATTTTGACGGGGAGTCTAACATGTCTCGCACTTCCTGAGCGTGATTCTCAGGTATGTCCAAGAATACACCTTCAGGAGTACAATAAATGACGCACCCCATTTTACACAGTAAGTCTCTTCCCAGGAGATTAGTCGGTGCCGATGCAGCCAGCAAAAAGGAATGCTTGGTATGTAAAGGCCCTATTGTAATCTCGGCTGGTTTGCTAACAGGGTAGTGCTGGACTACTCCCGTTACCCCTATGGCTGGAATTGTCTTACCAGTGGTTCTCATGCCCACTGTCGAATTTATCACTGATTTGGCCGCCCCTGTGTCTACAAGAAAGTTTAATAATTTACCAGCTACATTGATTGCAATTTCTGGTTCACTCCCAAGACTTGCAATCAATTTTACTGGCTGCAGATTACAGGTATGGCCACACCCCTATTGGGTATGGTGACCTCCCTGAATCCCGCTGGCAGCAACTACTTGTGATGGAGTTAATTGGGAGCTACCAGAGGCTTGCCAGTCTCTGTTCGGGGGATATCTTTTTGTTTCCCCTGCATGTGGCTCATAACTCCGTTTCTGCGGACCCTGATCCCAATGTCGTGTGTCGTGTCGTTGTCTAGGGGGTTGATATGAGTTTTGTGAATTTTTCACTCTACAATCTCGTGCCATGTGTCCCTGTTTATGACAAGAATAACAAGTAACCACATTTGACTTACCCACAGGGTTTGGTGATATAAACAAAGGCTGCCTTGTGGTCAGGGCCTGTATACTTACTGCCATTAACTTATCACCTTGTTGTTCCCTGTGTCTGGTGATGTTCCTATCGTGATCAATAGCAGCCTCTCTCAAAGTAGCCACAGACAGACCTCGCCAACATGGTTGTGTGGTCTGTACCCTAGTCTTTAATGACTCTTTTAAACCATCCATCAGTACCGATACTGCTACTTCTCGATGGTTTATGTTTGTTTTAATGTCCTCTATGCCTGTGTATTTTGCCATTTCTGATAATGCTCTGTGAAAATACTCTGCAGCTGTTTCTGACTCCTTCTGTTTAATGGAGAATATTTTGTTCCATTTAACTACGGCTGGGAAATACTCCTTTAACTGTAAACTTATTCTTTTTACATAGTCTTTGTTGTACACTTCTGTAAGAGGTACATCCTGATCAAATCCACAGTCAGCTAAAAATTGAGCTGCGTCGACATTGGAGGGTAAACATGCTCTCAGCAATATCTGCCAGTCTTTATTGTTGGGCTCTACAGTGTTACCTAGGTCTCTGATGTATTTTTGGCTGGCAACTAAGTCTTTTCTAGGGTCAGGGAATTCAGACACTATGGTCCTTAATTCCATTCGGGAAAATGGGCTGTACATGGCAATGTTCCTAACAGGAGTGACTCCTGAAGTGTCTGTTTTCCCATTTGGAACTACTATTACCTTAACAGGATTAACTCTAACAACCTCATTCTGTGTAGATTCTACAGGCTGTGGTGAAATAGTTTCAGCATAGTGTATGGTGCCGTACTTACCCGTTGATACGACCTCACCTATCCCTCCGCTAGGGGCCTTTGTTACTAATCTCGGGGGTGGAGCTGTGCCTACTGTGGTCTCTGCTATGGTGGCTGCTAGAGAGAGCGCTGAAATTGTTGCCGATTCGTCCTCTTGATCACACTCCTGAGGAAAGTTCAAAACAGGGTACAACTTGCACGGGTTAATACTTGCATTGGTTAATTGGTTAACATTATCTTTAACATTTACACAGTTGCTAAGTGTTTGTTTGTTACACCTTAGTGCGTCATTCTCCGCAACCAATTTCTCTCCTGATATGTATGGTGGCGGTGGGGCCGTGGCTATCAGTTTTCTGATCGAGCCAGATCCCGCCGCCTGAGCCAATCCTCTCTGTATGTCACCCTCCTGTTGCCACAACTGTAAATAATCATAATGCTTGATTCGTCTCTTTGCTGATTTAATGAGACATATCCTTCTCCTTAAATTCGTTAACACTTCTGTGCTGAAGCTACCTACTCTTGGGAATTTCTCCCCGTCATGTATTGTCATTCTCTCCCATTCACCACATAAAGCTTCTGTGTGACTACCGTATTTCTCACACATTACGTACCTTGCCGACCCGACTGGTCGGTTCACTGAATCAACCCGAACCGAGGTAGATCGCCCCCTACCTGAACAAGTGGCCCCCATAGTTCGAAGGTGTTGCTTTATTCAGCCAACCCTTACGCAAACCAAAATGTTAAAAATAGGCTGACGGTGGCGGTTTACCGAGTACCCCACTCACTCGCCCACGCCGACCAATACGACCTGATCACACCGATATGGTGCTGGCGTACTCGACCCAGGGCCCCTGCGACCTGAACCTCTATTTACTGGAACCTGTGAGGGTGATCCGAAGAACACTTACTCTTTCCAGTAACTATTGGTTGTTGGATAGTTCCTGAGTGAGCAGCGAACCTCCCTTAAAATAAAAAAATTACACAAATCACGTTAGAATGTACAAATAGCGTTTATGACCTTCGTACACAAATAGTACCGGTCAGGTTTACTAATGCACACAATTACGTGCGGTACAATCGTTCAGCACATAAGCAACTAATCTTATGTACGGAGCGACCAGTGGAATCGAAAATTACGGCTGCGAATTCCTTCAGCCAGAGCTTGTATGGCCTATATGGGTGTTGCACCAACCCTTTCTTGGTGTTGTGCCTGTGGACTGTATAGCGGACTTCCTTGTCTGCTGTACCTGAACCTGCTGGTCTGCTATGACCTCCTGGTCTGTTACAGTATGACCTCCTGGTCTGCTACACTCTAATGCTCAAATTGTATGTTTTAACCAGGGATGCCTCCCTAGCCACCATGTACGTCACTTACACGCATGTACCTCACGAGAACTCGACTTTTCTTGTGGTTCAACCTCAAAAATTGTAAAAACAAACACTCACTCACCACATATACACTTTTGTTTCTATTTCTATTTCTGCGCAGAAATTTTCTTTAGACCAGATGTGTTACCAATTAGGAGAAGGATCTGTTAATTTAAATTTCGAATGTTAAAATAGATTTGCGCGATTTATCGCCTTGCGTTATTTACCGCGTTGCGCTATTTATCGCGTTGAAAAAAAATTAACACTTGTGATTTGAGTTACGTGGGCGTACCCGTACGCTCCGTTGCGTAATATACGCTGCGTGCGTCGGCCCTTGGGTTGCGTACGCAAGTCTCAGTCCTTTGTTAGAGACACGTGTACGCAAAGCAAAGATCCACCGTAACACAATTTATACGTTTATCAATGTAGATGATCCTTTATCATCTACCACGCACCACACTGACTTCGCCTTGTCTCTCAGGCACAGCTGTGTTTGTCTATACTTTAACTATATTACCTTTTTACTCTTAAACTATGAAATAGCGGCAAATCTCTCTTAGCACGTTTATCAACTATAAAACTGGCAAACAGGAGAGTGATATACGAAAATACACAAATGAAAAAAAGAAATGCAGATATATATGTGTGCGTGCGTGTGTACGCAAGACAGAAAAATAAACAGTTTTAAAAGAGACTAGCGTGTTGTTCCTACCTCCGGTTCCCGGATTCCTTCAGCACCCTTTACTAAGAGAAGCAGACGCTTATCCAAACAGCACTACGAGGAATATGACCTCCCGCCCTTTGCTGCTGGATAATGTCTGCTGAAATTACCTAGTGCAGATGTGTGAAGGACAGGACGAGCCCGCAATTGATAAAGACGAAAATGTATCTTATATAATACCCTTTAAGAGGCCTAAGAACACTGTACGCTATCTACGTATGAAGTACCGTAAGGGTACGCTCGTTGCGTAACAATCGCTTAGCCGTAGTCGAGACGCTCAAGCGTCACGTTCGCTCACGGCCAAGAGATCACAGGCAGGCACGCTATTGGCTGTTGACTAACGTAATGATTCGCTATAGCGTAGCGGACGCTCGGGACCACGAGGAGATCACCAGCGGCGCTGACGCTAACAATGTTAAACCTTTAAATCTAAACCATAAACAATGTAATATGCTGTAAAACCTTAGTGTATAGATAGAGTGTAGATGCAACACAGTGTAACCTTATTACCTTTAAAGCTGTTCTAGCGTCACCGACGCTCTGAGAATACTTAACACTATAAGAAATACACAGATACCGTGCTCAGGGTCCAACGCCTAATATATATATTATGAATGATATACTTGCAAAAGAATTAATACAAATACAAATCATACACTACAATATAACATAGACTACCTAACCAGATAACTACACAGGAAATATAATACAATTACTATTTCAGGGAAAATAAGAGAGAAAGAGGAGAAGAGAGAGAGAGAAATTGGCCCACAATAACAAGAAGATCAATATAGTTGCGGAGAAACACTTACGCACAAGGGGAAACGATTGCATGCGCCTCGATATCCAGCTCCCGATTATCAGCAATGAGAACCGTCGAAGAGAGTGAACTGGATATGGTCGGCCTGCCTATTTATGCCCCACACACAATGCAATTCAATGGTCCCTACAATCTCATTGTTCATTGGACACAGGAATTCGGCTTCGCATTATAACAAAAGGTCATAGGTTGATTCATACAGGTGGGCTGTGACTGCTTCCAACTGTTCAGGTGGGTGGGATACTGGGTTTCCCGCCGCATGACTAAATAAGAACAAATAATAGTAAATGGACATAAACTTCTTATGTCCATAACTATTCGCACGAGCGATTAATCCGCTCCAAACCAACACCGGAATATTGCTATTTAAATACTCTTCCGATGGGTACCAAACACCACTGTATGACCCCTGTTAGACCCTTCGTACAATACAAAGAGGGATCTCTCTGTTCAGGAACATGCTATGTTAACTAAACTTTCAGAATCTATCAAAGGGACCATGATCTAGAAAATACATTATATAGTGAAAATATGTAATGATTGAGTCGCACGCTACGATCACATAAACTCTACCGTAAATACGCATACCGTGCGCCTGCGGGTGCCCGCGACTGTGAGTATGCGCACGTACGGGAGAGCGTACGCATGCGCAGCACGGACCTGTGTGAGGTGCAAATATGGTAGTGTGCATAGAGATATTTTTCTGACTTTGACAATACAGGGCCAGTGTACATTTATTTTGATAACAGCACCCCTGAAAGTTTACAGCATACAGAACCAGTGTACATTTATTTTAACAGCACCCTTGAATTTTTACAGCATACAGGGCCAGTGTACATTTATTTTAACAGCACCCCTTAATTTTTACAGCATACAGGGCCAGTGTACATTTATTTTAACAGCACCCTTGAATTTTTACAGCATACAGGGCCAGTGTACATTTATTTTTACAGCACCCCTGAATTTTTACAGCATACAGGGCCAGTGTACATTTATTTTAACAGCACCCCTGAATGTTTACAGCATACAGGGCCAGTGTACATTTATTTTGATAACAGCACCCCTGAATTTTTACAGCATACAAGACAGGGCCAGTTGTGTAGCAAACTGCTGTCCTCCCTCTCCCTGTCTGGATGCTGCTAGGGTGGTGGTAGTGATTGTAGAGGGTGAATGTGATCTTCAGGAGGTAGGACCCCTTCTACAGCCCCTCCCGCAGCAGCTGCCACCTATGGGGAGAGACTTCCTCTTGAGTGCACACTCCCCCCACCATAACGGCCACTCCTCCCTGCAGCTGTACAGGAGGCACAGGCAGCGGCACAGGTGTACCATGTCCCCCTTAGCAGATGACCTGTGCCGGGCCCCTCTAACAAGCCCAGTCCAAGGTAGTTAGTACCTACCCACCCCCTCATCTACTCGCCCCTGGAGAGAGTGTGTGGGTGCTGCTGGGATGGGGTGTTGGTAGTAAATGCAAGCAGAGGGGGGTCACCAACAACCTTCTCACCTCCTGGCTCCTAGTATGAACATGCACTTCTGGGTGATGACACATTTCATTACATACATGGAAAAATGTAGATGTTGCAGTCAAATGAGGTTCAGATGCACTAGAAGTTATATAGTAGAAGTTATGTGACATGGTATTTAAGAGTGATTTTCAATAGCTTTTATTAATTATCTTATAAACTTGCAACTGTTATGTTATAACCATCACATACAGCAGATAAATAGAATTGCCATGACTGTTCTAAAAGTTAAAACTGAAAGACATAGTAACATTTGTACAAGAGAAAATGAAGTTACTTTGGATTTTACTATGCATCAAACTGTGTATTTTTGGCTCGTCAATATAACTGAAATAAATGAATTGTTGAATCTGCCCACTGTGCTAGATGTCTTATACCTTTGCTGACATTTGACATCTTTCAAAAGATACTTAAGAGTATGGAGTTAATCTTGATTGCTTTAGGGCAGCCCATGGGTCTGAGCCTGAATGGCAGGCTTGCAGTCCTAGGTGACAGATTTTCTCTGTATAGATTAGTAGGTTAGCACATATGGCATGGCTAGTTATAGCACTGCACCTTTTAAGAGCAAATACCTGGTATGTTATGCTTTGCTATCTCAATTTCTTCATAGGTATCTTTTGGTCATTTACTTAGCTGTGGTCTATATCGTTTGCCATTCCAGACGGAAGAGTTAAATACTGTACATGACCTGCGTAACGCTAACTGTGGACATAGGTTTTACAAATTTGCAGTGCCTCAACTTTGCACCCTAGACTGTACGATCAGTACTGACAATCCAGTGGACATACGAGGGGAGGAGCTAAGACCCATTGATCATGCAGCTCTCAGATGAACAAGAGTTGAGTGGAATGGTCAGGTTTGCTGACCAAACCAAATGATCAAGAACATTTTTCAAATGTTTTTCAAGCTGTGATCGATTGTTGTTCAGGACCATACATGAACAATAATTGCTCAAAACAGTCATATAGCCGGCAGCTTTGCATGATTATCGTGCTGTGTATGGCCGGCTTATGTTGCACCCTCTGTGCTCTAAGGAGTATATGAGGAGTTTGTATTATTAAAGAAAAATAACGAAGAAGTCTGCACTGCAAGCATGGATGTCCAAGGTCCAACAAGGCTTTTTAAGTAAATTTAAAAGACTATAGCCAGTAACAAATGCATGCACAGTTGTCACCAACACAAAGATTAAATTCTCAGTGCACTAACCTCAAACAGCCAGTGCAACATAGGCCCTCATTCCGAGTTGTTCGCTCGCAAGGCGAATGTAGCAGAGTTACACACGCTAAGCCGCCGCCTACTGGGAGTGAATCTTAGCTTCTTAAAATTGCGACCGACGTACGCGCAATATTGCGATTACAAACGAGTTAGCAGTTTCAGAGTAGCTCCAGACTTACTCTGCCTGTGCGATCATTTCAGTGCTTGTCGTTCCTGGTTGACGTCACAAACACACCCAGCGTTCGCCCAGGCACTCCCACCGTTTCCCCGGCCACTCCTGCGTTTTTTCCGGAAACGGTAGCGTTTTCAGCCACACGCCCCTGAAACGCCGTGTATCCGCCCAGTAACACCCATTTCCTGTCAATCACATTACGATCGCCGGAGCGAAGAAAAAGCCGTGAGTAAAAATACTTTCTTCATAGTAAAGTTACTTGGCGCAGTCGCAGTGCGAACATTGCGCATGCGTACTAAGCGGATTTTCACTGCGATGCGATGAAAAATACCGAGCGAACAACTCGGAATGAGGGCCATAGTTTCTAGAGTAATAGTTAGAGTCCATAAGGAATAAATGGGGTCATTCGGGTGTGGTAGCACCCAGGGCTGCCAAGAGAAATCCTAGGCCCCGGTACAACTACTTCCTGGGCCCCCGTGGTCCCCTGGAGAAGGTGTGTCCACACCTCTTTGGGGGCGTGTCTAGCACATGAGAAGCACTCACAGGAGCATGGCATGCCTCCCAGCCAGGGCAGTAGAGAGCCTGGCTGGGCCCAGGTACTTTTCAGTGGGTATAACCTAATCACAGAAGGTGTGGTCATGCACCCTTAGAGAAAAAAATACTGTTTTTTTTGTTTGTTTGTTTTTTCATTTTAAGCACAGCAGCGTGTGTTGGGCTGAGAAGAAAAGCTGTAGCTGATGCTTCCAGGTAAGGGGAGATGGGACCTGGGCTCCTCCATCAGACCTGGGCCCAGGTAACTTGTACCCTCCCTCTCTCAACCGCCACTGGTTGCACCTGCACCCATCATTGCAAAGTAACGATTTTTGGTACTTTGCACATGCGCAGGACCCATTCTGCGCGTACATCAACAGGTCCTGCGACATAGGATGCAGAGCAGCAGAAGACTGTCAGTGGTTGACAGTCTGCTGCCATCTGAGGGGCGGGGCAGCGACGGCCTCCATTTGTGAAAACGGTGGTGTGTTGCCACCATTTAGAAGTTGGAAAGAGGTCAGGAATTTCCGTTGTAGGACAGAGATTTCCTGGCCTCTGGGCTGGGCGGTTTGCGTGGTACCATAGGTGCTGTAAACTGCCCGAGGATGACTGAGTGATCTGATGTGGCGTCCTAGGATGCAGCTCAGATCGCTACTGCAGCAGGAGGCATCTACTTGTAATAGGCGTCTCCTGCGGCATCACCATAAAGCACTATCTCTGCTGCTTCCAAGGAAGCAGCAGTGATAGAAATTCTGTCTACATCTGAATTAGGCCCAAAGTCATTGTATACAGGTAAGGATAGGTAAGGACAAGTCACTGGCACTTGATATGACCCGAGGCACCTGCTGATAAGAGCTCCTCACTGGTTTCACTTTGCACTTGTAATATCGGTGTACAGTTGTAAAAGAGTTGGCTAGGACTGGTGTCAGGGGTGCGGGGCTGAGCAAACGCTCCAAGACTAATGGCGGGTACATACTACAGCGGCTGACGATAGTTGCGATAGTCAGGTCGAATTCCCTTTAGCCCAGACCATCGGAGATTGGACGTACACATATTATGGATGGTATGACATATCATTCCGTCCTTAATTTACACTGCACGGGGTCACTAGCGATAACTTCTGTCGGCCCTTATTCAATATTTAATATTTTACTTTAACAGCTTATCATAACATTATGCATATACTGCACTTATGTCTATAAACGCATTACCAGTACTAGCCAGTCACTTCTCATTGGCTGTTTGTGGATTCTCTCTCATGGTGTGCTTTATTCAGTGCTCATCCTTATAGTATATTATTTTGTGAGCGTATTGTAGCTTGAACTATTTGTTAATGTCATTTACTGCAATGCTCTAGGTTTTTTTTTGAGTCCACACCTGTTACAGAAGTTTATAGAAGCTATGCATTGAATTAGTAATCGGAGGTAAAGGTATTTTGTTATTGGCAGTCTCGTACATCTGTATGCATTGATATTTATATAAAATTAGTGAATTCAGCTGAATCTTGGTTAAGTGATGATAATGACTCCGTGCATCCTGGTGGAAACAGTTTGAGTACTCTGTAAATGACCATAGAGCACCATGGAATATTTTTAGTTAATGAAAATCTTGTGACGCGCTGCAGAGTAGAGCTGTTGGAAGCTGCAATCCACATGCTTGCTCTTGATAGCACAATGTTTAGGCAGAATTGCAAGGTCTTCTGTTTTTATCATGGCAGGTTCTCCTTAAAGATGTTGACTCTTGGCCTCTTTTACGAGCTGGACCAGTTTAAAATAAAAATAATCTAACACAATCAGCACCCATGGGTATCTATTATACAGCACAGCTATCACTCCTAGTCCTATGGTACTAGGTGTTAAGGCTTTGGCTGATCTGATTGCGGATAATGATAGGAGAGCGGGCTCCTGCTTGCACAGCTGTTTCACAAGACACTCTCAACAATGCAAAGCTTGGGGATTTAAAGGTGCAACTACTGACACTTAGTTTTATTGATGCAGCCTTTTAACCACACATTTTATGCTTCCCTCAGTGATTATTTGCCTTCAGTTTTATGGTGGATTTGTATTTTCAGGGTTTTGTGAAGTGTGTAAAATGGCAGCTGCCTTCACTCAAAGGAACAATTCAAAGGAATTACCATGAAACAACAATACTGTGATATTGGGTACAAAACGATACTATACCTACATTTGCTGTTGGCATAGATATTGTTGCTATGTAAAGAGACACCTGGTAATGGTAGAAGTGAACAACAGTTCCACTCTTTACAGACATTTAAAGAAAAATACTTCTAAGCAGTGCCCTGGGTAAGCTCCCGCCACCTCCCATCTTCCCCCAAATGCATGTGATGTCATATGTCAGCCCCTGGAATGTGCTTATCAAGGAACAGGAGGGGGGCATATGTATTAAGCCTGGATAAGTGATAAAGCAGTGATAAGTGCAAGGTGATAAACACCAGCCAATCAGCTCTAATATGTAAATGGATAGGAGCTGATTGGCTGATGCGTTCTCACCTTCCACTTATCACTGCTTTATCACTTCTCCAGGCTTAATACATCTGCCCTATATCATTTCCAAAATATACACAATAATGTGGGCGCTCAGAAAAGATATATTTACAACAGCTGCTGGTTTTGTAAAATATAAATTTTATTAATATTACTCCTGAATAATTTCTAAGTCACTTAGATCTTATATATATCACAATAAAACAATTATCTAATAATAAAACATTTAAAACATTTACAAAGGACTATTGTCCGAGCGCTCAACACTTGCTGACAGTCCTGCAGGTAAGCTGGTGATTAGTATGATTAGTATGCATATGCCGGCTGTTAGTAATCAGTAGTGCTTATCACACAGTTTTGAGCTCAATAGCAAATTAATAGAAGCAGTTCATTGCTTTATGTAGCCTGTTATACTTCACCAAGTCCGGACTGGTTAAATGGATCCGATGATATAGAACATGTATTACAGACAGTTCCACATCTGTATTGTATCTGGAGATGGATCACGCTCGTTCTTGCTGACTCACAGACAGGTCACTCGGTAGTGATTCCCCAATGCTGGGGGTTCTTTTAGAAGGTAATGATGGTCTGTACCTTCTTGTGCCACTTAGCTGTCAGGAGGAGCGGTACGGGCAGCAAGCCCTGAGCTGCAGGAGACGCCGTGTTTGGCCGCGATTCGCGGCTTCCGGTTTGCGTTCCACCTGCGTTCCTCTGATAAAACCGCCCCTTGAAGAGGCGGAGAAACGCGTCAGGTGACTGATTTTGACCGTGGAACGCAGGTGGAACGCAAACCGGAAGCCCCGAACCCGGAAGCGAATCGCGGCCAAACACGGCGTCTCCTGCAGCTCAGGGCTTGCTGCCCGTACCGCTCCTCCTGACAGCTAAGTGGCACAAGAAGGTACAGACCATCATTACCTTCTAAAAGAACCCCCAGCATTGGGGAATCACTACCGAGTGACCTGTCTGTGAGTCAGCAAGAACGAGCGTGATCCATCTCCAGATACAATACAGATGTGGAACTGTCTGTAATACATGTTCTATATCATCGGATCCATTTAACCAGTCCGGACTTGGTGAAGTATAACAGGCTACATAAAGCAATGAACTGCTTCTATTAATTTGCTATTGAGCTCAAAACTGTGTGATAAGCACTACTGATTACTAACAGCCGGCATATGCATACTAATCATACTAATCACCAGCTTACCTGCAGGACTGTCAGCAAGTGTTGAGCGCTCGGACAATAGTCCTTTGTAAATGTTTTAAATGTTTTATTATTAGATAATTGTTTTATTGTGATATATATAAGATCTAAGTGACTTAGAAATTATTCAGGAGTAATATTAATAAAAATTTATATTTTACAAAACCAGCAGCTGTTGTAAATATATCTTTTCTGAGCGCCAACATTATTGTGTATATTTTGGTTGTTTCTAGTTTTGGTGGATATCCAGATCCCCAATTGTGGGCAGCTAGAGGAGTTGAACAACATTATAAAGTAGAAATTACCCTATCCAATTACTCATTTTCTAAACAGCGCCCACTTTTCTGTGTATATTTTTCTATATAATTTCCAGGTGCAGATACCAAAAAGCCAGTCTACACAGCAGCCGCAATACACTGGGATAAGTGGACCTTTGTTTGTTTGTAGCCTGGACTTTCCACAAGTCATGATTGGAAACCATTCCAACAGCAGTAAATTCCTCAACCTTTCAAGCCCTGGATCAATGGGTGTGCACCATTATCCACCCAGGTATATTCCAAAGCCAATTGAACCTACAGAGTCAGTTAAGAGCTGAAGGAAAAGACTAAGGGGTCTATTTACTAAGCCTTAGATTGAGATAAAGTGGACGGAGATAAAGTACCAGCGAATCAGCTCTTAACTGCCATATCACAGGCTGTGTTTGAAAAATGACAGGAGGTGATTGGTTGGTACTTTATCTCCGTCCACTTTATCTCCAACCAATACTTCGTAAATTGACCCCTAAGCACTGACAGGGAGGTCTAAATTCATACTCCTACAGAAAAGGCACCACATCCCCAGGATGTTCTGTATTTCTCTGGGCAACCGTACAAGATCGTGAGGCTTGGACACATCTGTAGTCACTCTATCAAGCTTTATCGCTGTCTTCTTGTAATAATTTTGTCCTATAGTCAGCAAATCTTACTGTTGACATAACCCTCGCATCAGTATGTTTTTCCAGTTTCCTCACCAAAGGCTTCTGCAAGTGAATTGAAAAAGTATTTTGGAGGAGTTAATGTAATAGCTATTCTGTTAACAGATAAAATCATTAAAAAAATAAAAATAATTAAATGCTTTATTCATGACATAATACAATTTTTAATGTAAATAGATTTTCAAATATTTTTCTTTAAATACATTTTATTTAGTTGTAAACTTTTAAAAATGTGTTTCCACCTGTGGAAATGCAAGACCAAATTTGGCAAACCGGCGGGGGGCATAGAGCCGCAAGCAAGTCTGCAAGCTCTCTAGTCTTATTATCTGGTCTGGAAATCCTGATACTTCCCCTGCAGTTTTTGCTACTTTCCTCTCCAAAGTGGCAGGTGCAGGGCTGCCATCAGAAATTGTGGGGCCCGGTACCGCCAAAATGGCCAGGGCCCCCATGAGGAGAAAGGTGGGATGCAGGTGTGGGCGGGGCTGTGGATAACATGGGTGGAGCTACAGCAGGAGTGGGACATCAAAATATATAACTAAATACTTATATATATGTATGTATATATATATATATATGTGTGTGTGTATGTATATATATGTATATGTGTGTGTGTGTGTGTGTGTGTGTGTGTGTGTGTGTGTGTGTGTGTGTATATATACACTGCTCAAAAAAATAAAGGGAACACTAAAATAACACATCCTAGATCTGAATGAATTAAATATTCTTATTAAATACTTTGTTCTTTACATAGTTGAATGTGCTGACAACAAAATCACACAAAAATTATCAATGGAAATCAAATTTATTAACCCATGGAGGTCTGGATTTGGAGTCACCCTCAAAATTAAAGTGGAAAAACACACTACAGGCTGATCCAGCTTTGATGTAATGTCCTTAAAACAAGTCAAAATGAGGCTCAGTAGTGTGTGTGGCCTCCACGTGCCTGTATGACCTCCCTACAACGCCTGGGCATGCTCCTGATGAGGTGGCGGATGGTCTCCTGAGGGATCTCCTCCCAGACCTGCACTAAAGCATCCGCCAACTCCTGGACAGTCTGTGGTGCAACGTGGCATTGGTGGATGGAGCAAGACATGATGTCCCAGATGTGCTCAATTGGATTCAGGTCTGGGGAACGGGCGGGCCAGTCCATAGCATCAATGCCTTCGTCTTGCAGGAACTGCTGACACACTCCAGCCACATGAGGTCTAGCATTGTCTTGCATTAGGAGGAATCCAGGGCCAACCGCACCAGCATATGGTCTCACAAGGGGTCTGAGGATCTCATCTCGGTACCTAATGGCAGTCAGGCTACCTCTGGCGAGCACATGGAGGGCTGTGCAGCCCCCCAAAGAAACGCCACCCAACACCATTACTGACCCACTGCCAAACCGGTCATGCTGGAGGATGTTGCAGGCAGCAGAACGTTCTCCTTGGCATCTCCAGACTCTGTCACGTCTGTCACATGTGCTCAGTGAGAACCTGCTTTCATCTGTGAATAGCACAGGGCGCCAGTGGCGAATTTGCCAATCTTGGTGTTCTCTGGCAAATGCCAAACGTCCTGCACGGTGTTGGGCTGTAAGCACAACCCCCACCTGTGAGTGTCGGGCTCTCATACCACCCTCATGGAGTCTGTTTCTGATCATTTGAGTAGACACATGCACATTTGTGGCTTGCTGGAGGTAATTTTGCAGGGCACTGGCAGTGCTCCTCCTCTTCCTCCTTGCACAAAGGCGGAGGTAGCGGTCCTGCTGCTGGGTTGTTGCCCTCCTACGGCCTCCTCCACATCTCCTGATGTACTGACCTGTCTCCTGGTAGCGCCTCTATGCTCTGGACACTACGCTGACAGACACAGCAAACCTTCTTGCCACAGCTCGCATTGATGTGCCATCCTGGATGAGCTGCACTACCTGAGCCACTTGTGTGGGTTGTAGGGAGGTCATACAGGCACGTGGAGGCCACACACACTACTGAGCCTCATTTTGACTAGTTTTAAGGACATTACATCAAAGTTGGATCAGCCTGTAGTGTGTTTTTTCACTTTAATTTTGAGGGTGACTCCAAATCCAGACCTCCATGGGTTAATAAATTTGATTTCCATTGATCTTTTTTGTGTGATTTTGTTGTCAGCACATTCAACTATGTAAAGAACAAAGTATTTAATAAGAATATTTCATTCATTCAGATCTAGGATGTGATATTTTAGTATTCCCTTTATTTTTTTGAGCAGTGTATATGTATATACACAAAATGAAGGAAACATAGGCGGTGGCAATAGGCTGACTGTTGTAAGCACAATATATTTGTGCCCCATGACTGCTGTTGCCAACTATGGGGTATATTTACTAAGCTCCCGATTTTGACCGAGATGGTGTTTTTTCATCAAAGTGTCATCAAATCACGGCAGTGATGAGGGCATTCGTATTTTTATTACGGCTGTGTTGTAAAAATACGAATGAATACACCATCGGTCAAACGCGGCTGTTTAGGTATAGAACTCGGTCATTTACTATGCATTCGTATTTGAAATCTCTACCGAGAAAGAGCATTTGCACTCGTAAAAAAATACAATTCGTAAAAAAACATGGGAAAAAAGTAGACTTGCTTTTGAGCAGCGTGTTTACATGTGTTCCGACTTCATCATTAATCACACCTGCATTTTTGGCCCTTTAAAAGGTGGGCCAGCACATTTGCCCAGTCAATCACTCTGAAATGGCTGCTGCCGTGTGTAGCAGTGAATTTGGTTTTGCTGTGGGATTCCTGAGACTGCTCCATGAGGCTACAAGAAACCAGGGCCAGGAAAGTGAACATGGTCAGCAGGATGTACAGGTGCTGCGGAGGCTGCGCAGGCCTAGCTTTTTTAGGGGGCGTTTGAACTTAAACGCATTGGCCGATGGCCAGGTCATACAGATGTTCAGGCTAAATAGGACCAACATTTTCCGTCTGTATGACCTAGTCAAACTGGACCTAGACCCTGAGACAGCACGCTCTCGCTCTGTCTCAGGCCTGCACAAACACCTGGCTGTGTTGCACTTTATGGCTACTGGCAGCTTTCAGGCTGTGACAGGCGATGTAATATGAATCTCACAGCCCACCTTTTTAAAATATTTAAATCAGGTGAGGCAAACCATACATACTCCTCTATGGCCCATTTCTGTATTGTGTAATGTGAATTTATAACAGTATATTTGAACAAAGTGCTTAAGACACTCACCTTATATGTTTGACTGTACACTCAGGTTTTGGATGCATTTGAACCACACATAGATGCCTCTATCTGCTTCCCTACCCAGGAGTCTCAGTGGCATGCAGTCAGGGTAGCTTTCTATGAGCTTGCTGGCATGCCAAATGTGCTGGGTGCCATAGATTGCACACACGTTGAGCTGAGACCACCTAGGGGCAGGCAATATATTTATATAAATAGACATTTTGGCCAATCAACTAATGTCCAGGTGGTTTTTGATGCAAAACTCAAAATTATGAGTGTTGTTGCGGGTTACCCTGGCGGCTGCCATGACTCCTTCATCCTCAGTCAGTCATCCCTCTTTGATAAATTTGAGGCTGGAGAAATGCCGGATGGCTGGCTGCTGGGTATGTACCAAGTATTTGTGTTTAATTTTGTGCTTACCTCAACCTGCATATTATGTTAGCACTGTGTTTGTGCATCAATGTTTTACAATGCTGCTAATCTCTGTTTTTGAGGTGATGGGGGTTATGGCTGCTACTCCTGATTCCCCTGCTGAACACAATTACAATCATGCACATAAGTCTACGCGGAATGTGATAGAACGATGTTTTGGTGTACTGAAATCAAGGTTTCGGTGTCTGGATAAGTCTGCCGGGCTTTTGTTGTATAGTCCCTTAAAGGTGACTAGGATTGTGTTCTGCTGCTGTTTTCTTCATAACATGTGTTTGCAGCAACATCTGCCACATGATGATGATGATGATGAAGAAAACAGTCAGCAAGCAGAGGAGTTAGAAACATCTGGCGACACTGTGAGTACAGATATAGGGAGGCAGGTAAGGCAAGACCTGATTTTGGCACATTTTAGTGGTAAGTAAATTTGCCTGTGTGCTTTGTATGAACAATTAAGGCACACCAATGTTTTTTCAGTAGTAATGTGGCTCTTGCTCCCTCTTGAGCTAGTCAGCTGAGTGTTGTTTATTTGCTTGATATGTGTTTATGTCTAACTGTTGGGTATCAGTTACTTAGCTAATTGTATAGCGATTTTGGAAAGTAATTATGTCTTTATAATGTTCAAAGTTTTTTAAACACATTCAAAGGTAATGTTTGCCACAATACTGCATAATAATTTAGTATGCACTAACAACCATTATTGTTTAGCCTATTGTTTGTTTGTTGTGTGTCGACTTTCTTCTAAAGCTGTGTTTCAAATGTTACCTCATTAGCACAACATAATGGACATTTAGTATTGTGTGCCAATTAGCCATACATACATTGACTAACACCAACCTTACAAAATTTTTGACACATAATTATGGCTGTGATGTGGTAAACGTTCATGTTAGTAATGATGCTAGAATATTCCCAACACATGTGAGTGTTAACTCTAAGAAATTTCCTCTTACACTGACAGTTTTTTACACATAACACATTGCACATAAATCACTTTTCACATTTATTACTGTACAACATGTGTTTTCATTACAAATAACTGCTATTGTGTAGACCTAGTTTTGTCAACAATGTGTATCCAGCTGCAGGGTGGACTATTTCTTAGGCTGTTCTTTGGTGGCTGACGTGGGTTTGGTTTGGGCAGTGGAGCAGGTTCGGCTGGATCTTCGAACTGGTGATGAAATTCGGGTCTGTGTAGGTGTGTTGGTCCCTGAGCTGGAACCTTGTTGGTGTTGTGCCAACAAATTAATATTTTGGCTGAGGTTTGCCAGGGTTGCGGTAAGTTGTGTTGTGGCTGTTGTGTTGTTGTCTATGATGCGAGACATGGTTTCTGATAAAATTTGATTACTTTGAACTAACTGAATGAGGGCCTGTTGATGTCGGTGTTGCTCATCCATTATGCGCTGAAAGGTAACAATAAGTTGGCTGTTATCTGCTCTCATCTGCTCCATACTGTTTGCGACTCTGCATAGCTGGACATTGAGCCTGCTTGTGTTTCTACACAGTCTCGGTAGATGATGGGGCAGACAGGCTAGGTATTGGGTGTGTGTGCGTAGGCAATCAATATTCTGTGCCTGTTGTTGGTTCCATGTTGCCCAAAATGATGGCTCAGGTTGGTGGGGTGGGGTTGTTTGGCTCAATTGTGGGTGTGGTGACATTTGAGGTGGCGGGGTACTTTCCTGAGGCGTGCTTGGTTGGTGAACATCTATTGCTTGCAGTTGGAGGGTGTATGTTTCCTGTTCAGATTCCTGCTGGGCTTCCGGGGGCATGATGTCTGGTTCTGTATGGGTTTTAAGGGAACAACATTTGAGTGTATTTTTAAATTATGTTGGTTTTGATATTTAGTTTAACTTTCTAGACTTGTTTGTCAAACATTTTTCTTAAGCAAATTAGGATGTTCACCTAGACTCGTATACACAATCAAAAAGACAAATTCTGATGGTTTTTATGTTGACAAAAATGACTTCAAAACAAAAGTGGACACATGTTTGACAAATAACACACTTACGAAACAAACAGACAGAGGTATAAAGTTTACACCATGAAAAAAAGTGATTTGTCACCCGCCATATCGTACTTCCATTAAAATATAAAACAATAAATGACAATTTGAATTCTATCACCATTGTGAAAGGGTGTGAAACTACCTGAAGCTCAATATTTTACTATTTAAAACAAAATATATATATATATACTACTGTAAGGCGCAAGAGAACACTTTTTTTTTTTTTTTTTAAATATATTTTTATTGAAGAGAAGTCGAATATGCTGGTACAAGACAAACAGGAGATGATGACTCCAAATGAGATATTCAAAATTACATACACGTTATCCCGTGGGGAATAACCAATTGTAGCATCAACAGGGAAGTACATCATCGCAACCATATATATATATATCGACAGCAATTTTTTGTGTTTAACTTAAAAATAAAGAGAAGGATAGAAGGAGAAAAGAAAAGAAGAGAATAAGAGAGAGAGGGGGAGAAGGGACGGGGGGGGTGGGGGAGAGTGGGGGATCATCATAGTAACATACATACAGGGTAAAACCATGTCAAGGGAGGTAGCACCTCCTAACTGGACTCTTTACCAGATTTATAACTGTGGACAGTATATTACTTCTTTTGCTTATTGAGAACCATATGACGGAGGGAGTCACACTCCGGCATTAGAGGGCGTAGTATAGGTGAACCATGGGTCCCATATTCTCCTATATTTCTCTGACCTGTCCCGTAAAGAGGCCGTGATTTTCTCCATCATGGAAATATGCCATATTTTGGCTATCAACATGCTCCTAGGGGGGGTAATGGTTTTTTTCCAAGTTTTAGCTATCACACATCTAGCGGCGTGTAGAATTTGGAGTACCAGGTTACTCGCCTGGATGTCAAAGTTGGGGAGAGGTAGGCCCAGGAGGGCCGACCAAGGGCCCAATACTACTCGCGAGTGGAAAATGGAACCAATGAGGGTTTCCACCTGTGCCCAAAACGCACATATTTTGGGGCAAGACCACCAGATGTGCTTAAAGTCTCCAGTCTGGCCACATCCGCGCCAACATAATGGGGATGACCCGGGAAAAATCTTATGCAGTGTTGCTGGGACCCGATACCATCTAGTATAGACTTTATAAGAATTTTCCTTCACTAAGGAGGAAATTGAGGACTGGGCTACGTTTTGCCTGATGATTTCCCATGAGTCCTCTGCAGGGGGTGGGCCAAGGTCCTGTTCCCATTTACGCTCATGGGGAAGTATGTTCGCTGCTTTCAGAGAACGTAGTAAGCCATAAAGTATGGAGATAATACCCTGTCGCATAGGAGAATAAATACACAAACGTTCCAAGGGGGTAAGTTGACGTATGACTTGGGATTTTGAGAGGGAGCTTAGGAAAGAACGAATTTGTAAATACTCATAAAATACAGGTTGGGGGATATCATATTTGTCCCGTAGGGACTGCAGGGAGCGCCAGGAGGAACCCTCTATGAAGTCAAACACCAGTCCCGGGCGCGGGCTCAGGTGGAACCATGGGTGGGACCGTAAGGTGGAACCAGGGGGGAAATCTTGATTGTCCCAAATGGAAGTAATGGGCGAGGGGAAAGTGGATAAACCATAATGCCGAATGCAGAAACACCACAGGGAGCAGGTAAATTTAGTGGGGGGGAGGCATGTTTGCCTTGTCTGGACTGACTTGGTCGGCGTTAGTAGGGATACCAAAGTGGAAACCCCGGCTGCTAGCCGCTCAATTCGAATCCAGGGTAGATGGGGCGCTGGGGAAAACCAGGCGACAGCCTGGCTTAGGTGAGTTGCGTGATAATATTTGCGAATGTCCGGCAAACCTCTGCCTCCAGCTAGTGGGTCACGTACCAAAGTAGAGGTCTTAATTCTAGGAGGCTTGCCTGACCATATGAATTTTAGGAAGAGTCTCTGCATTCGGCCTAAGGCCTCAGCGGGAATGCGTATGGGAATTGTTTGAATCAGGTATAAGAGCCTGGGTAGGATGTTCATCTTTACTGAGACTATCCGTCCGAACCAGGCTATAATCTGCTTGTCCCACGCCCGAAGGTCCGACTCTATACACTTAAATAAGGCTGGGAAGTTCTCTGAGTATAGGGAGTCGTAGGAGTTTGTGATGAACACGCCTAGGTATTTAATTTTTTTGGAGCGCCAGGCGAAATTAAGAGAACACTTTTTTTTTTGTTAAAAAAAAAAATTGGTTTTTGAATTTAAACAATTTGCAAGCCATGTGCTTGCTGCTGTGGATAAGTACTATGATTATTACATTTTTTGGCTGATGTGTAATTTGTGTTTTGTGTTTACTCACCAGACAGCTGAGGAGAATGTGGACCCTGTGATTGAGTACTCTCCAAAATGTGTTCTGGTGGCTGAGGCAACACAGTAGAAATACGACGTGGGGGTGTGCTTAATGCTGGTGTTGGTGCGACGTCAGGATGACGTCTCTTGCTAGGCCTGCTCGTGTGGCTGCCAGACCCCTGTGAAGGACGTCTTTGTGGACTGTGATGCGATGTTGAAGTTCCTATGGATTATTGCAAACATTAGACTTTTTTTTTTTTTGTGGTGGACACATTAACAGGTGTCGTTTTTGCGTTACCTGTATCGCCAGCATCCACAGATCTTGACAGTGTTGCTTGTGTTCTGGAAGTGGAGGCTTGCTTTCGTACTGTAAAAATGATACATTGGTGTTTATGACCTTTAATTACAGTGTGTACTTTTGTAAGCAGCAACATTTAGTGATGTGGACATATGTTTAACATGGTTCCGGTATGAATGGTCGACCATGTAATGGTCGACAGTCATTAGGTCGACCACTATTGGTCGACATGGACACATGGTCGACATGGGCACATGGTCGACACATGAAAGGTCGACACATGAAAAGGTCGACATGAGTTTTTTAACTTTTTTGGGTGTCGTTTTTTGCGTAAAGTGACTGGGAACCCCAATTAGTGCACCGCGTCCCTTCGCATGGCTCGCTTCGCTCGCCATGCTTCGGGCATGGTGCCTTCGCTTCGCTCGGCACAGATTACCGTTACAATCGTAGTCCACGTGGATCGTAAAGTATGGAAATGTTCCCCAAAAGAAAAAAAAGTAAAAAAAACTCATGTTGACCTTTTCATGTGTCGAGTCGACCTTTCATGTGTCGACCATTTTCATGTGTCGACCATGTGTCCATGTCGACCATGTCAATGTCGACCAATAGTGGTTGACCTAATTACTGTCGACCATAACATGGTCGACCTTGTGAACGGATACCGTTTAACATTATGGGTACAGTTTCTAACAATAAATGTTGAAACAATGGTTTGGTTCATTTTTTGTAAACGACTAATGTGGTTCCATTTCCAAAGACATAAACATAGCCAAGTAGTCTAATTTTCCTTGGCCAACAGCTGAATATACACACATGTATTACCATATATTTTACATTATTACATTTATGAGTATTTTTTTTTTTTTTATTTAAAATCCGGGGAAAAAAAGATTTTTATATTTAAAAAAAACATACAATACTTAGCCATCTACACTAACATATTGGCCACAAAGACAAGTAAAAAACAGCAGACATTAAACAAAATTCACAAAAAAAAAACCATTACTACCTAACACCTCACTATACAAACACAAAATATATTAAAAAAACACAGAAATAGATAATCAATTTAGAACATAAAAATATATTAACAATACAATATCATTTTAAAAATACTAATTAGACATAAACACATATGCAGATATAACAGATTAGTAATAATACACTCACCATCAGGCCTAGGACGATCCGAATCCCGCACATTAGTCGCACCAACAACTTCATGCGGAATAAGGGTCCGCACAGGTTCCTCCCACTCCCGATAAGACGCTATAAAGGGATTGCCACCCCCTGTTTGCCTGGCTGACTTAGCCTCCTTTGCCATCTTGGCCTTGACACGGCGCTTGATGTCGTAGAATCTCTTCCGACACGTGTCCTCGGTCCTCTTCACCACACCCTCACTGTTTACTGCCGCTACTATCTTCCCCCACAGAACAGTTTTCCTGCGCGAAGGCACCTTGCCCGCATCACGCCCAAACAGCTGGCGATGATGGCGCATCAACTCATGCACCAAAGCCATATTTTCCGCAAAGCTAAATTTAACATTTCTGCACGTCTTGGTAGTGGTGCGTGGCTGCAGAGCAACACCACCATCACTGTCACTATCACTCGAGGCCACAGCAGCAACCTCACCCTCCTCCACCTCACTAACCTCCTCCCCCTCACTCACCTCCTCCACCTCACTCACCTCCTCCCTCTCACTCACCTCTGACTGGGACATAATAATGACAAACAACAAATAACACTAATAAAAAAAACCCCACAAAACACACTCCACCACTACCACTGCACACCAACCACACACACACACACACACACACACACACACACACACACACTCACAAACAATGACAATAGACTGAAAGTAAAATGCACAAACACTAAAAATGACACAAACTTTTAAGAGACCACACAACAATTACCACAAGACTACTTACACACACAATACAGCACTCAACAATCGCAAGAAACCTCCAAAACCGACCAACAAATCACCAACTCCAAAGCACCAACTTCCTCTCACCTCTCCATTAGCTAAACCCACGAGGTGCGGCTGGTTGGGGGCGTTTTTATACTAATGAGCACAGACACTCCTCCATGACAAACAACCAATCACGGACGAGTGACGAAAACGAAAGTAAGAAAATAACGCGGCCGGGAAGGGTCAAAAACACTGCCGTGGAAATGAAAGATACGAATTCGTAAAAAGACCACAAAATACGGCCGGGAAAACAAGAGTCGGCCACGAACACATAAAAAAAATGCGAATGACATCGACATCGGAAAATACGAAAACATAAATTACGAACGCTTAGTAAATGAGCCGTAAAAAAAACAAAAAGTTGCAAATTCACACTACCGATGTCAGTCGCGTTTCAACTTCAAACAAATTCTGAACATTACGAATCTTAGTAAATATAGTGTACCCCTATGTTTGTTTTATTTTATGTTCAGCAAAAATATATTTATTTTATATGTCCCTATTCCATTAAAAAAAAGTGTAATCAGCAGACCTCAGATCAACATGGGGCAACCGAATAAGATGATTACTATACTCTCCAGCTGAGCTGCCTTCTGTTCTGCTTAAAGCTTCATGCGTTCAGATTGGTGGACAGCTCCAGCCATCCACCAATCAGTGTGTGGAAGCATCCCACCACTGTGATTGGTGGATGGACAGAGTCATTCACTAATCAGCATCAAGGCTCTGCAGCCTAACACAGGGGCAGATGTATTAAGCCTGGAGAAGTGATAAAGCAGTGATAAGTGCAAGGTGATAACGCACCAGCCGATCAGCTCCAATATGTAAATTGACAGATAGGAGCTGATTGGCTGGTGCGTTATCACCTTGCACTTATCACTGCTTTATCACTTCTCCAGAAATAATACATCTGCCCCACAGAGCGGATGACGCTGCAGTGCCTGTGAAAGCTGCCGGCGGCTTGGAGACAGACGTGATCAGGGATTGCGCAGCTGATCATCTACATCCACCGCTTCGGGGCCCTGGTGGCAGCTGTGTAGAAATCGCCGGGCTGCCAGTGTTGTACTAGCACAACGGCAAGCAGCAGAAGGAAGTAACTAGAGACATTGATTGGCTTCCAGTCTATGAGCCTCCAGCTGCTGATTGGCTGGCAGTCCAGAAGCTCCCTTTGATTCACGGCCAGTGCCACGATGGTAATGTCGCTGGCGCTGTCTCTAGTTACATTATGGCTGCTGCTTGCCGGTGACCTATCTGCAACACTGGCGGGCCGGCACTATCTACAATGCTGCAACACCGGCCCCATTTCTGTCCAGGCCCGGGACAAAAGTATCCTCAGAGCCCCCTTGATGGCGGCATTGGGCAGGTGTATGTGTTTCGGAAGTTACCTGCTGTTTTCAAGGCATTGGTGGCGGAAAAACAACTGTCATCGCCTGGGGGACCTAATCCGTCCTGTTTTAGGCATCTCAAGCAGAGGTCCCGCAGTCACCCCCTCAAAGATTTTACCAGATTTTCATTCCAACCAACTAGTTGGTTGGTTGGTTGGTTGGTTGGTTGGTTGGTTGGTTGGTTGGTTGGACAGAAAATCCTAAGTTATATGGCCAGGTTAAGTGGAGCTATTCATCTGTACTGTTTATAGGATCTGTGCGTATTTCTTTAGTAATATCAATCTGGGTTATTCACAAGACCTGCCCAGTGTTTCTGTACAGTTCTATTACCTGTGCTATTCGTGAATCTGGTGCTCTGCTACTTTACTGTGTATATCACTTGTGCTATTTGTGAGATCTAGCTATCATTTGTATACTGTGCAAGTAGAGTACATGTTTTCTGTTAGCATTTCTCTACAGGAAAGTGGTCTGTCTGTGCTTTGCCAAAAACCTGGTTCATGTCACCATTGTCCATTGTACAAACTACTTTTTTCATTTGGAAGATAGCAATTATCTGGACTATGGGGGTCATTCCGAGTTGTTCGCTCGCAAGCCGTTTTTAGCAGCTTTGCACACGCTAAGCCTACGCCTACTGGGAGTGAATCTTAGCATAGTAAAATTGCGAACGATGTATTCGCAATATTGCGATTACACACCTCGTAGCAGTTTCTGAGTAGCTTCAGACTTACTCGGCATCTGCGATCAGTTCAGTGCTTGTCGTTCCTGGTTTGACGTCACAAACACTCCCAGCGTTCGCCCAGACACTCCTCCGTTTCTCCGGCCACTCCTGCGTTTTTTCCGGAAACGGTAGCGTTTTTTCCCACACGCCCATAAAACGGCCTGTTTCCGCCCAGAAACACCCATTTCCTGTCAATCACATTACGATCGCCAGACCGATGAAAAAGCCGTGAGTAAAATTACTAAGTGCATAGCAAATTTACTTGGCGCAGTCGCAGTGCGGACATTGCGCATGCGCATTAAGCGGAAAATCGCTGCGATGCGAAGATTTTTACCGAGCAAACAACTCGGAATGAGGGCCTATGCAGGAAAACTGTTACCAAGTAAGCATTTCTCTACACTGAAATTATATGTGCTATGCGGAAAACCTGTTGACTATTAAATATTTCTTCACTTTGCAAACTACCTGTGCTATTTGGAGACCCAGTATACCCTGTATATCCATGCAGTATAATTATCAGTGCTCTTTAGAAAACCTGCTAGCATATTTTTCATTGTAAATTACTAGTGCTAGCTGTTTTTTTATATAGAGTTTTAGTTTTCCTAGTTGGCATACAGTATTTAGCGAGAGCATTTTGGTTGTTGGTGCAATCCAGTTTTATGGTAGACTTAGCAAGTGCTTTTTTTTAAATGACATTTAGCAAGTTTGAAGTGTCTTGTTTCCTTTAAATACTGTTTATGTATCTGTTATTTTGAGCCTGCACTGCCCAGAGTTAGCCCTGGAGGCTGTTGAGTTGCCTGTGAATGATAGTAGTTCCAGGAAAGGGGTTGTTATAGGAGAATCACTCGGCAAGTGGATTTTGCAGGCACAGAATCATTAAAGGCACTCATAAATCATGCTACAACAAATTTTGATGGCTGTGGGATAATGTGAAAAACAAGTTATTGCTATACTGGGTGTGGGGCAAGATTTGCGCAGGGTGGAGGAATATTATTGGGAAGTTGAGTCCAGCACCTTTAGCCTACAAGATACCTCCACCTCCAGGGGTTCTCTGCACAGGACTTCTTTTAACAACAATTTGCAGCGATGAAGTGGGCACACCTCCCCAAGCGAGCCACACCCCCTCAGTGGCGGCTCCAGTTGGCCCTGGGTGCGTGATGCTGGTGCAGTGCCTGCCAATGCCTGTAGTGTTCGTTTAATGTTGTATACACTCACCAACATCCTCCTGCAACAATCTGTGTGTGTGTGTGTGGCGGGGGGTTACGCTGACTGGACTCAAGCAAATGAGCACTATGGGTCTAATTCAGATGTGGTTGGAGTAGCAGCGTGTGCTGCAAAGTCCAGTGTTCGGTACTCTACATCCAACCTGTACTGCAGATGTATGGGTCTGCGACGACAGTCACACTATGGCATCAGACTGTCAGTGATTGATAGCCTGATGCCGTTTGGAGAGGGGTGGCGACGGTCTCCGTTTTTCCAAACATCGCCACCGTTGCAGGGAAGGGAGGAGGGTGGAGATTTTCTGGGCTCTAGGTAGGACTTGTGGAGGCCAGCTTGAGCAACCCTATGGGCCACGCAGCCAGCAGATGGTGCCGAAGATGATCCGATACTGCATCCTTGCACACAGCTCGAATCACTATTGCAGCAGGAGGTGTGACACTGCATTACCATATTAGAGCTATCGTTGCGATAGCTACTCCAGCCACATCTGAATCAGGACCAATGGCTCTATATAGGATAGTAAATAGAGGCCATTATACCTTTAACCTATACACCACTGTTCCATGCTAATAGGTTGTTTATACATACGGTATGAACGATTCAGCACTATGCATATTCATTGCATACATATCCAATGAGGCTCAAATCCGCTTCTGCCCTTGAGGCTCCTGCTCGAACGTACACTGCAAAATTGCTTCATCACCAGGACAGAGATGCTATTCTCAGACTGGTATATGTACTAAGAACCAGGGACGTGCAGTCAGGGGAGACAGTGCCTCCCCTGTCATTAATTAGTAAAATAATACAAAGAAGATACTTTTGACACATAAGTATCTTCTTTATTATTTTACTCATCATTAAAGTGTGCAGAATTAGTTTGGGAGGCACCGATCGTGGTGCCTCCCGTAGTGATTGAGAAAAGATATGGGAGCAGGGGGCGGGCGCGGGCGGGGCCTAGCAATGGGCAGGAAAAGCCCATTGAAATTGCATGGGAAAGCGGCACCTCTAATGGTGCCGCTTTCCTACAGGGACGTGCTTTCAACCTATGAAAGCACGTCCCTGTGAGTGAGGCCACAGTGATTGGCCAGCGGATCCGTCACTGGATCCGCTGTCAATCACTGTGTGGGCAACGGTGGCGGCGGAGGTGTGGGCGGCGGAGGTGCGGGATGCGGCGGGCCGGGCGGCTGAGGTGCTGGCGGTGGAGATGCGGGCGGCGGTAGCAGCCGCGGGACGCGGCAGTACGGACAGTTCTGCAGAGTTTGGCAGCGGAAGCGGTACCCATTTCAAAAATGGCGCCTCAGCGTAATTTTTGAAATTCAAGATGGCCGCCGCGAGCCAATCATGGCTCACCGCGTCATCGCCCCGCCCCCTCCGCTGACTTATATAAGTCAGCGCGAGGCAGCGGCTGTCAGTCCGACGGTGGAGGAGGAGCTGAGAAGAGCTCCTGAAGACCGAAGACGCCGTGGAAGTCCTGGATGGGCGGCGGCTATGCAAAAGAGCTTAGCAGCCGCCGCCCACCAGGTGAAGACGCTGGAAGTCCTGGGAAGGCGGCGGCCATGCAAAAGAGCTTAAAGGCCGCCGCCTCCCAGGTGAAGACGCCGGGGGAAGACGCCAGAAGCCCTGGGCAGGTGGCGCCCCCCCAGGTGAAGACGCCAGAAGCCCTGGGAAGGCGGCGGCCACGCAAAAGAGCTTAAAGGCCGCCGCCCCCAGGTGCAGACCCTGTTTAATAAAGGTTTTTTTTAAAGTACGTGTAGTGTGTTTTTTTAATATTTTCTTTACAGGTGGACTACAGGTGCCAGCGGGCCCTTTATGTTCGGGCATGCTGGCACTTGTGGTTCTCCAAGTGCCAGAATGCTTGGGCAGGCTTGCTGGGACCTGTAGGCCACCTGTAAAGAACAATATTACTATTCTTTACAGGTGGACTACAGGTGCCAGTGGGCCATTTATGTCCGGGCATGCTGGCACTTGTGGTTCTCCAAGTGTCAGCATGCTGGGGCAGGCTTGCTGGGATCTGTAGGCCACCTGTAAAGAACAGTATTAGCATATAATGAACCCCGCACCCAGTCTGGTTATTGCTCAGGAGGGGGGACCCCATTTTAATTTTTTGGGGGCCCCACTTTCCGAGGAATTCCAGCCCTGGGCTGACTGGTTTGGGGGGTGTTTAATGGCATGGCAGGGGGACCCCACACTGAGTGTCTCCCCTGCTATGGCATTACCCCCCCCCCCCCTGGCTGGTTCTGCCTGGTGCTGGTGTTAGCGGTGTGGGGGGACTGCACTTTTTTTTTTTCGGGCGGGGGGGTGGGTGTTTAGCTGCAGTGCCTCCCCAGCCCCTGACCTCACCGCACGTCACTGCTAAGAACCCCACTGAGGAATTAGCATTTCCTAATTTTGGTTCTGTGGTCTGGGGACGGTCATGTGTTCGGCGCTCGGGATCCCGACGGTCACCAAGCCAACGCCGGAATCTCGCCCGCTTACCAGCCCGACAGTTGGAATGCCGACTGAAAGGGACTATTCCCACCCGCAAGGATCTTTGTTGTGCTCGCCCCCCCCATTGGCATTCTGCTGCCGGGAGCCTGGGGTCAGTATGCTGACCGCCGGGATCTCCAACACCTTTATGCTGTCATCCATGATTCATAAGGGCAGGGCTGCTCTCTTTATCAGTCCTAGTGAGGTGGCACTGCAGCAGTTTGACATCTAATGACTATCTTTTTTTTGTTTGCTTAATACTGTATTAGTGTCTAGCTCACTGATAATCGTGCTGTTACTTCTTTTTCTTTTAGAAGGGAATTCAATTGTTTTGTGGGCGCCCAATCGTAATCGATGCCCATTGAAACAATTCAATCGTCCCACCCCTGGGTGTGAGTACCTCATTGTACACCTACAAATGATGGGTTTAGCTGCGCAAAGTGGCTTTACCCCCACCTAAAGTACTGCTTTGGGTGCCCACACCTGGAGGCTGCGAGCTGAAGTGTGTGTGTGTGTGTATGTGTATCCGCGGTTATTTGCACCAGAACAGTGCAACAATTGAATTGCTCCGTTTGGCACCATCTAATGCCAGCAGTGGGGTGAAACATCTGAATCACCCCCTTAGTGTCTAGGGAGGGAATTCAGTGGTTTTGGGTGTACAAATTGACTGTATAAACGGGACTGTTTAGATGCCCAAACAATTCTCACAATTCAGTTGTTTGGGTGCACATGCATATCGCGCATGTTGCGCCCAAACAGACAGGGTTTAGCCACATAAAACAGCTAAACCAATCTAAAGTCCTGCTTTGAGTTTGGACGGGATCCAGTTAATTTGCCGGCTGTTGGGATCCCGGCAGTCAGGATACTGATGCCGGAATCCCGGCGCATAGGGACTATTCCCACTTGTGGATCCAGAGAAGAGCTTATACTATTACACCTGGGGACCTGGGGGTGATTGGGCCATGTGTATAAGAACTTTATGCTCAATCTGTTAGACCAGAGTGTCCAAACAAAAACTACTCTCATCTAGCTTTGATGATTGAATCATTTGTCGTAAACTATACCCCTGATGAAGTCTCGGCAAGAGACGAAACGCGTTGGAGCATGTGTTCCTTTTGTGACCTTCAGTGCACATGAATAGGAGAAAAAGGATATCTGTGAAATAATGGACACTTTTTTTGTTATATTTTATGATTTTTAATAAATATGTGAAATAAATGAAACGATTTTGTCATTTTAGATTTTAAGAGTTATATTTCACCAATTGGTTCTTGCTGATGGTTTAACGATTTATGTCATAATAGCATAGAGGCGTCTACTCACTATTGTTGTATATTGTCCATTCAGGTCTTCCTAACAGGGAACTCAGTGAAAATGGCTGACTATGATTATATTTTAATTGTATTTTTCTGCTGCGAGGTACACTGGGCTCCACAAGGAATAACATCGGGGTGTAGAGTAGGATCTTGATCCGAGGCACCAACAGGCTCAAAGCTTTGACCTTCATCCCAAGATGCACAGCACCGCCTCCTCTATAACCCCGCCTCCGTGCACAGGAGCTCAGTTTGTAAGTTGTGCCATGCAGTAAGCAGGCCATATTTTAAGCTTAATTTCAGAAAAAAGAAGAAATATGAAGACTTCAAGGGCTGCAGCTTTACTGAATGTCAGATAAACATCCTCTGCTGCAGCTCCATCACTCCCCCAGTGGCGCTGTATATTCCCGCGCCCTGGTTGCCGGGTCACTACAGCGGAGGCTCCGTTGTGCTTCTGGTCAGTCACACACACACGCCGCTGCCCTCCGGGATCGCGTGGCCGCAGGTACAAGGGGAGGTAAGGGGTCTCTTGGGCCTGCTATTATCGCGATCCGGCGCGGCCGTGGACGCTGTAAAGGGCAGCCGCTCCACTAGTCACCGGTACACAGGGCACAGGTGGTTTTTTTTCTCTTATAAAAACCCGTTTTCATACAGCCCGCAGCGCCCGGTGGGGAAACCAGCAGGGGGATAAGGCCTGACCTGTAGCCCCTCCCCCAGCCCCAGGGCGCCATTTGGGTAAATGCTCCCACCCTGGAGCTGCATATCTCTCCCTCACTCCCTGTCAGCCGCCATCACACGGAGCTGCGCTGTTCCTGGGACTGCTGGGGCAAATCCTCCTCTGTAAAGCCGCCTGCTCGCCAGCACTGTGCATTTTACAGGAGACTTAAATATTCTACCTGTCAAGGGACAGTGTTAGTTAAGAAAGAGTGCATACATTCAGGGTTGTGTGGTACAAACACCCTGTGATATACATCCAGTATCTACTGTATTTTGTTATATCTATTGTTTACATATATAGCTATACTGAGTATTACTTTGTATTGCTAGTCCAGTGCAGTTTTATGTTGGTATAATTCCTGCATGGTATGCTTGTGACTATATATGTGTGTGTGCATGTAGCTGCTGCGTGGCTGCCATCTCGGGTATTTCACTCAGCTTGCTACTCCTATATTCTGTAACCTGAGAGGGCTAAGTGTATCAGGTTTTCTGAATAATATAAGTATTTCACAAGATATACTTGTAAGATTGCTAAATTGATTTCTCACAAATATTTAAAATGCCCGCTCTAATATATATTGCAGACGCCAGGCGCATCTTATTACCATATACAATAAAAGTGCGCTGTACATCGCAAAACACTGTATCCCATAGGAGAAAACAATACACCCACACCTTATCTGAGTTCCAAAGCTCATTGAAGTATATATTTGCTACTAAAAGGATATGGATTCAATATATATTACAAAGTACAGTATACCTATAGTTACATGAATACAACTCACACAGTAAGCAGTTAAAACATAGTTACATACAATTACATACAGTTACATGCAGTTACAGACCAGCGATACAATACCATTCCCTCAATGCTTATGTCTCTCTCTTTCTGTAAAATCATGCCGGGACTCCATCTTACGCTGAGACCAAAACAGGAACAGAGCTGGCAATAACTCCATCATCGTCTCAGACCTTACAGCAACTCTGAGACCAAAACAGGAACTACCTTCCTGTGTGACCAGCAAAATGTGTTAACTAGTTTCTGGGGGAGGGATTCACGATGAGTCACCAGTTTCTTTGCATATGGTAATCAGATTCAGCCTTGAAGACATCCAAAGGGCTGGCCTGTGTTTCCTGTCCACTACCTGTTTGGAACTTCTATTGTTCTAATAAAAGTGATTTTAGCTTTTATACATGTAATCATAACTATTTGTTGCAATGTCCTACAACTGAATAACAAGTATCAAATTAATCTACACATTAAGCTGGTTGTTTTAATAGTAAATATGACAGGTCTATCTTGCTTCGTTCAAATAATACACATTAATGACATTAATTCATTAGATATAATTTTAAATCATCATGATGTCTGGCGCTTGATATTATTATAATTATGTACTGTATGAAATAAGTGTCAAATCCATCTCTGGCATGTCCGTGTAAATGCGTGTGTTACCATATATTGCTGTGCTCGCTGCGCATATTTGCAAGTATAGCGACTTAAATGTGTGTAGTTTGTATGTTCTCTTTATGTAATATTTTTTACTTCAACACTTGCCGTGTATTTTTCTTTGTCATTCATAGTCACTATATATATATATATATATATATACAAACAAATCTAGAAAACCACAGCACTCGCCACCCCAGAAGCAGGGTGCAATGTCTGCACTCACCACTCATAGGGTGGGGTGCATGCAGCCCATGGCCACCTACCCAAATGCATACAAACAAAAAGTTCAGCACTCACCATAGCAAGCTCACTTATCCTCACAACATCAATAAATAAATAAATAAATAAATGATGGGGGTTTAATCATACTTGCCTACTCTCCCGAAATGGCCGTGAGGCTCCCGAAAATCGGGTGACCCTCCCGGCCCCCCGGAAGAGCAGGCAAGTCTCCCGATTTGAGGGGTCCCCCCTGCCCGTCCGCCCACTTTGTGTGTATAGTGGGTGGTCGATGACGTGAGTCTTGCTGAATTGCGTCATCATAGCCACGCCCCCTGCAGTGTAATGCCGGTGATCGCGGCATTACAGAGTGGGGGCGTGGCTTAGAAAAGGTGTCACCGTAACCCTACCCCATCCCGCCCTTGCTCCGCCCCGTCCGGCCTCCGGTCCACCCCCTCCTTACATCACAGCGCTCCCCGGCACGCCTATTGAGCCGACCTGGCTGCTCTCTCCCGCAGAGAGCAGCCAGAATGTCGGTAAGTATGGGTTTCGTTAGTGAATGCACGGAAGCCTGCAAACCGCTCACCAAGGTACCCCACCTTCTTGCAGGTCCTACACTATTACAAAGTCTCAAAAATTAAAACCTGGCAACTGTATCACACATAATATAACTGCAAACATGCCCACTAGGTTTAATGTGTATCTGCCAAACATCTTATGGCTTTTAAAGGTACACTAGTCACCTGACTTTATTTGTTTATTGATGTTGTGAGGATAAGTGAGCTTGCTATGGTGAGTGCTGAACTTTCTGTTTGTATGTATTTGGGTAGGTGGCCATGGGATGCATGCACCCCACCCTATGAGTGGTGAGTGCAGACATTGCACCCCGCTTCTGGGGTGGCGAGTGCTGTGGTTTTCTAGATTTGTTTGTATATTGCAGGGTTAATCTTTGGTTAACTCTTATTAACCGCGGTCACAGGCCTTTTCATGCACCCCTGTGTAATCTCACTTGTTCTAAACCTGTGTCAGCTGCTCCTTAGTAATTTATCAGCCAGTGTCAAGTGACTAGTGTACCTTTAAAAGCCATAAGATGTTTGGCAGATACACATTAAACCTAGTGGGCATGTTTGCAATTATATTATGTGTGATACAGTTGCCAGGTTTTCATTTTTGAGACTTTGTGATAGTGTAGAGAAGGTGGGGTACCTTGGCGAGCGGTTTGCAGGCTTCCGTGCATTGGCCAATTCACTAACTAAACCCCTATCATTTCTTTATTGATGTTGTGAGGATAAGTGAGCTTGCTATGGTGAGTGCTGAACTTTCTCTTACGTCCTAGAGGATGCTGGGGACTCCATAAGGACCATGGGGTATAGACGGGCTCCGCAGGAGACATGGGCACTCTAAAGACTTTAGACTAGAATGGGTGTGCACTGGCTCCTCCCTCTATGCCCCTCCTCCAGACCTCAGTTAGATCCTGTGCCCAGAGGAGACTGGGTGCATTGCAGGGGAGCTCTCCTGAGTTTCCCTGTAAAAATACTTTTTGTTAGGTTTTTTATTTTCAGGGAGCACTGCTGGCAACAGGCTACCTGCATCGTGGGACTGAGGGGAGAGAAGCAGACCTACTTAAATGATAGGCTCTGCTTCTGAGGCTACTGGACACCATTAGCTCCAGAGGGTCGGAACGCAGGTCTCACCCTCGCCGTTCGTCCCAGAGCCGCGCCGCCGTCCACCTCACAGAGCCGGAAGATAGAAGCCGGGTGAGTATAAGAAGAAAGTAGACTTCAAAGGCGGCAGAAGACTTCAGATCTTCTCTGAGGTAACGCTGCGCGCCATTGCTCCCACACACAACACACACTGCAGGCACTGATGGGTGCAGGGCGCAGGGGGGGCACCCTGGGCAGCAATAATAAACCTCTAGGACTGGCAAACATATTTATATATAGGCTGCAGAGGCAGTTTATTAGATAATCCCCCGCCAGTATAAATAATTTGAGCGGGACCGAAGCCCGCCGGTGAGGGGGCGGAGCTTGATCCTTCCAGCACTAACCAGCGCCATTTTCTCCACAGCACACAGAGAAGCTGCTCCCCGGACTCTCCCCTCCTGAACACAGTGACAGAGGGCAACAAAGAGGGAGGGGGGGCACTTGTAATTGGCGCAGGGAGTGTATATATATATATATATAGTTATATAAAAGCGCTGTTTATCTGGGATTTTATTTCCAGTGTCAGTGGGCGCTGGGTGTGTGCTGGCATACTCTCTCTCTGTCTCTCCAAAGGGCCTTATTGGGGAACTATCTCCATTTATAATATATCCCTGTGTGTGTGGGGTGTCGGTACGCGTGTGTCAAGATGTCTGAAGCGAAAGGCTCATCTAAGGAGGAGGTGGAGCAGATGATTGTGGTGTCTCCGTCGGCAACGCCGACACCTGATTGGTTGGACTTGTGGAATGTTTAAATTGCAAATGTGATTTTATTACATAAGAGAATGGACAAAGCAGAGTCCAGGGATAATACAGGGAGTCAGTCAATGGCTTTGGCGGTGTCACAGGGCCCTTCAGGGTCTCAAAAACGTCCCTTATCCTAAATAACAGATACTGATACCGACACGGATTCTGACTCCAGTGTCGACTACGATGAGGCGAGGTTACACCCAAGGGTGGCCAAAAGTATTAATTATATGATTATTGCAATAAAAGATGTTTTGCATATCACAGATGACCCCCCTGTCCCTGACACGAGGATACACATGTTTAAGGAAAAGAAACCTGAGGTAACTTTTCCCCCATCTCATGAACTGAACGTGTTATTTGAAAAGGCTTGGGTAAATCCAGACAAAATACTGCAGATTCCCAAAATAATTCTTATGGCGTATCCTTTCCCCGCACAGGACAGGGTACGGTAGGAATCCTCGCCCAGGGTGGACAAGGCTTTAACGCGCTTGTCCAAGTAGGTGGCGCTACCATCTGCAGATATGGCAGCCCTCAAGGATCCTGCTGATCGCCGACAGGAAACTACCTCAAAGTCAATTTATACACATACGGGTGCTTTGCTCAGACCGGCAATAGCGTCGGCTTGGGTTTGTAGCGCGGTAGCAGCTTGGACAGATAACTTGTCAGCTGACATTGATACCCTAGATAGGGATACCATTTTATTGACCCTAGGTCACATTAAAGACGCAGTCTTATATATGAGAGACGCTCAGAGAGACGTTGGGCTGCTAGGTTCGAGAGCCAACGCCATGGCGATTTCTACTAGGCGAGCCCTGTGGACCCGCCAATGGACGGGTGATTCCGACTCAAAGAGGCATATGGAAGTTTTACCTTACAAGGGTGAGGTTTTATTTGGGGAAGGTCTCGCGGACTTGGTTTCCACAGCTACCGCGGGTAAATCTACTTTTTTTGCCTTATGTTCCCCCACAGCAAAATAAAACTCCACAATATCAGATGCAGTCCTTTCGGTCGCATAAGTCCAGAAGAGGGTGGGGCTATTCCTTCCTCGCCAGTGGTAAGGGTAGAGGGATAAGAATGCCTGCTATGGCTAGTTCCCAGGAGCAGAAGTCCTCCCCGGCTTCTACTAAATCCACCGTATGACGCTGGGGCTCCACTGAGGGAGTCCGCGCCGGTGGGGGCACGTCTTCGACTCTTCAGCCACGTCTGGCTTCAGTCGGACGTGGATCCCTGGGCGAGGGAGATTGTATCCCAAGGTTACAAGCTGGAGTTCGAAGACGTGCCTCCTCGCCGATTTTTCAAATCGGCTTTACCAGCTTCTTCCCCAGAAAGGGAGATAGTTTTAGCTGCAATTCAAAAACCGTGTCAACAACAAGTGGTTGTCAAGGTTCCCCTAGTTCAACAGGGGAAGGGGTACTATTCAACCCTGTTTGTGGTCCCGAAACCGGATGGCTCGGCCAGACCCATTCTAAATCTAAAATCCCTAAACCTGTACTTGAAGAAGTTCAAATTCAAGATGGAATCGCTCAGGGCTGTTATTTCCGGCCTGGAAGGGGGGGATTTTATGGTGTCACTAGACATAAAGGATGCATACCTGCATGTCCCCATATATCCTCCTCATCAGGCGTACCTGAGATTCGCTGTACAGGACTGTCATTACCAGTTTCAGACGTTGCCGTTTGGGCTTTCCACGGCACCGAGGATGTCACCAAGGTAATGGTGGAAATTATGGTACTCCTGCGCAGGCAGGGAGTCACAATTATCCCGTACTTGGACGATCTCATGATAAAAGCGAGATTGGGAGATCAATTGCATAAAAGCGTGTCGCTCTCACTGAGAGTGCTGCAGCAGCATGGCTGGATTCTAAATCTACCAAAGTCACAGTTGGTTCCAACGACTCGGCTATCTTTCTTAGGCATGATTCTGGGGACAGAACAAAAGAGGGTTTTTCTCCCGATGGAAAAACCCCAGGAACTCCAGAACATGGTCAGAGAATTTCAGTGGGACCTTCTGGACAAGTGGTCGGGGTCCCATCTACAAATACATCAGAAAATAAGCCTGTCCCCCAGGGCCAGGGTGTCTCTCCTGTGGTGGCTGCAGAGTGCTCACCTTCTAGAGGGTCGCAGGTTCGGCATTCAAGACTGGGTTCTGGTGACCACGGACGCGAGCATCCAAGGATGGGGAGCAGTCACACAAGGAGGAAAATTTCAGGGACTGTGGTCAAGCCAGGAGGCTTGTCTACACATCAACATACTGAAATTAAGGGCCATATACAACGGCCTACGACAAGCGGAGAATCTTCTTTGCGACCTACCGGTCCTGATTCAATCAGACAACGTCACAGCCGTGGCTCATGTAAACCGCCAAGGCGGGACAAGGAGCAGAGTGGCAATGGCGGAAGCCACCAGGATGCTTTGCTGGGCGGAAAATCACGTAAGCGCTCTGTCAGCAGTCTTCATTCCGGAAGTGGACAACTGGGAAGCAGACTTCCTCAGCAGACACATTCTCCATCCAGGAGAGTGGAGACTTCATCAAGAAGTTTTTGCAGTGATAACAGTCTTTGGGGACTTCCTCAAATAGAAATGATGGCGTCACGCCTGAACAAGAAGCTTCGTAGGTATTGGACCAGGTCAAGGGACCCTCAGGCAGTAGCGGTAGACGCCCTGGTGACACCATGAGTGTTTCAGTCGGTCTATGTGTTCCCTCCTCTTCCTTTCATCTCAAAAATATTGAGAATCATAAGAGAAAAAAAAAAGAGTGCAGACAATACTCATTGTTTCCAGATTGGCCTCGAAGGGCCTGGTATTCAGATCTTCAGGAGATGCTCACGGAAGATCCATGGCCTCTTCCTCTCAGGGAGGACCTGTTGCAGCAGGGGCCCTGCTTGTTACAAGACTTACCGCGGTTCCGTTTGACGGCATGGCGGTTGAACACCGAATCCTAGCTGGGAAAGGTATTCCGGATGAAGTCGTCCCTACTCTGATAAAGGCTAGGAAGGAGGTGACGGCGAAACATTATCACCGTATCTGGATAAAGTATGTATCTTGGTGTGAAGCCAAGAATGTTTCTACGGAAGATTTCCACCTGAGCCGTTTCTCCACTTTCTACGGACAGGAGTGGATATGGGCCTGAAGTTAGGCTCCATTAAGGTACAGATTTCCTTCAGAAGGAATTGGCTTCTCTCCCAGAAGTCCAGACTTTTGTAAAGGGAGTGCTACACATACAGCCTCCTTTTGTGCCCCCAGTGGCACCATGGGACCTTAACGTACTGTTACAGTTCCTAAACTTTCACTGGTTTGAGCCTCTTCAAACAGTTGAATTAAAATCTCTCACTTGGAAGGTGGTCATGTTGTTGGCCTTGGCACCTGCAAGGCGGGTGTCCGAATTGGCGGCTTTGTCTCACAAAAGCCCCTATCTGATTTTCCATGTGGATAGAGCAGAGTTGAGGACTCGTCCTCAATTTTTGTCTAAGGTGGTTTCATCGTTTCATATGAACCAACCTATAGTGGTGCCTGTGGCTACGAGAGACTTGGAGGATTCCAAGTTCCTGGAGGTAGTCAGGGCCTTAAAAATTTACGTAGCCAGGACGGCTCGGGTTAGGAAAACAGAGGCACTGTTTGTCCTGTATGCAGCCAACAAGGTTGGCGCTTCTGCTTCTAAGCAGACTATTGCTCTCTGGATCTGTAACACGATTCAGCAGGCTCATTCTACGGCTGGATTGCGGTTACCAAATGCGGTAAAGGCCCATTCCACTAGAAAGGTGGGCTCTTCTTGGGCGGCTGCCCGAGGCGTCTCGGCTTTACACCTTTGCCGAGCAGCTACTTGGTCGGGTTCAAACACTTTTGTAAAATTCTACAAGTTTGATACCCTGGCTGATGAGGACCTCATGTTTGCTCAATCGGTGCTGCAGAGTCACCCGCACTCTCCCGCCCGGTTTGTAGCTTTGGTATATTACCCATGGTCCTTATGGAGTCCCCAGCATCCTCTAGGACGTAAGAGAAAATAAGATTTTAAACCTACCGGTAAATCTTTTTCTCCTAGTCCGTAGAGGAAGCTGGGCGCCTGTCCCAGTGCGGACATATTTCTGCATGACTTGTATATAGTTATCGCTTACGTAAGGGTTATGTTACAGTTAAGATCAGTCGTTGGCTGATACTGTTTTGTTCATACTGTTAACTGGTTGCATATATTCCAGGTTATACGGTGTGGATGGTGTGGGCTGGTATGAATCTTACCCTTAGATTAACAAAAATCCTTTCCTCGTTCTGTCCGTCTCCTCTGGGCACAGTTTCTCTAACTGAGGTCTGGAAGAGGGGCATAGAGGTAGGAGCCAGTGCACACCCATTCTAGTCTAAAGTCTTTAGAGTGCCCATGTCTCCTGCGGAGCCCGTCTATACCCCATGGTCCTTACGGAGTCCCCAGCATCCTCTACGGACTAAGAGAAAAAGATTTACCGGTAGGTTTAAAATCTTATTTTCTGTTTGTATGTATGTGTGTGTGTATATCTCCTATATAATAGCCCTATTCTGTGACTTTGTGATTCATTTGCTAACGCTGGGCGGAGTCACAAGACTGGGCGGAGTTAGTCAAATGAGTCACAGATCTGGCCAAATCTACAGGAGACTAGGAGCAGAAGCAGATGGTATGGGCATGGCACAGGCAGGGGTGCATACCTCCCAGCTTTCTTCAGGAGCTTTCTTCAGGCAGAAGGAGGGACACACACACACACACACACACACACACACACTCGGCGAAAAGGGGGCGTGGCTTCACGGGAGGGCCCCGTTTTCGTCAGTGAGCTGCTGGCATGCCCCCAGGGGCTGATTATGAGTCCGGGGGGCCCAGGGCACTTGAGACAGTGGAGCCCTATCTCATTGCTGTGCCTGCTGTGGGGTTGGGGGCGTGGCCTAATCGCGGGACGCGCGGCCACGCCCCCTTATGCAAATTCCGATTTTTATTTTTATTTTTTAAATGGGATTTTGGCCCCTCGGCTAGGGCTAAATCCAGAGGGGGTGGTCGCTCCCCCCTACACACCCGCACAGGCAGAAGAAAGCAGGGAGACTGCTGCCTCCCTGCAACACCACAGACCTGCCAATACGCAGCAGCGTGTGCTGACTGTAGCACAATGCTGCCGCTGTTGCTGGCAGGACGGGGGAGCTTCTGAGATGGGACAGAGCTACTCGAGCCGGGGGGCCCCCTAGAACTGTGGGTCCAACGGTACGTACCCCCTGCCCCCCCCCCCCCACTCCCTAATCCGGCTCTGCTGCTGGAACCCCCCCTTAATCCGTACCCCCTGATGCCCCCTCTCCCTCTGTCTCCACTATTCACCGCTGCTCTGCTGCTCTGCTAAGCAGAACAACGAGTACAGGAGCTTTCCAACTGCCCCCCCACCGCGGGACACTGCGACCCGCGGGTGGGACAGCGGGACAGACCCCAAAAAATGGGACTGTCCCGCGAAAAACGGGACATTTGGGAGGTATGGGGGTGGGTGAGGGGGTATGCCATACAGACAGACGTGCACCGGCTCACTGTGTGCTTGACCCCCCACATCAGCATACTCAGCAGGGTCTCTCTGACGCGGAGGAGCGTCACTTTCTGGCACACTCCACGCTTCTTAGCTGCAGTTTTGTGGGGCACCTGCCGCTGTGCAGGTTCCGTACTGCCTCTGTTATCTCCAGCCCCGGCAACCCCACCGCTAGCTGCAGCGCTGCCACCCGCAGTGAGGTGCGCCCAGCTCATTCACACACTTTAGCTGGCGGGTAGCGCTGCAGAAATCCAAGCTGCATGCTATGACCCCCTCCTCCCTCCAGCCGCAGCATCTCCTGGGGGCTAACCAGTCATTTCCAGTCTCACTTTACCACAGTGCCCGGCAGCTGCGCGAGGTCTGCGGTGTGTGACTGAGGAAGGGGGGAGGGATGCGGACGGGCAGAGGAAGCAGGACTCCAGCCTGAGAGAGTCAACCATGCCAAGTCTCCAGCAGCAGCAGATCCCAACAGGTTGGAGTGGAACAGCAGCAGCCAGCAGCAGTGACTCCGGTAAGACACATCTGTCTGTCACCACTGTTTTGTCCCTAATACCAATCTCTCCCGTGCCCTGTGTTCTGTCATGTCCCTGTCACCCCTGGCCTTGCCCTGCCACCCTTATCCTGGCCCTTTCACCCTTATCCTGGCCCTTTCACCCTTATCCTGGCCCTGTCACCCTTATCCTGGCCCTGTTACCCCTATCCTGGCCCTGTCACCCCTGTGCTTGCCCTGTCAACCCTATACTGGCCCCGTCACCCCTGTCCTGGTCCTGCCGCCCCTACCCTGGCCCTGTCACCCCTATCCTGTCCCTGTCATTTCTGTTCTGGCCCCGTTGCCCCTGTCCTGGCCCCGTCACCCCTGTCCTGGCACCGTCACCCCTGTTCTGACCCTGTCACCCCTGTTCTGACCCTGTCACCCCTGTCCTGGCCCCGTCAACCCTGTTCTGACCCTGTCACCCCTGTCCTGACCCTGTTACTGCATACCCTCCAACTACCTTTTATGGCATGTACAGTACCTGCAGCGCCTCCAGACCTCTCCCCAATGCACCACACCTCCGCACCTTCCCCTCCACCACATGCGGCACTCCACCCCTCCCCCACATGCTGTGCCTCCAGACCCCCTACACCACCCGCGGCTCCCACTCCTCCGCCCCTTCACCACCCACAGCACCTCCATGCCCCCTCCACCATTTACCCCCCTTATATGTCTCCCCCCCCACACCTGCCCCCCTCCACCCGCAGCATCTGCAAATACCCTCCTCCATCCGCGGTCCCCCCCTCACCCACCCCTCCCCCACCAATGGCACCCCCGCACCTGCCCCTCCACCACCTGCAGCACCTCCGGACCTCCTTTCCCATCCACTGCACCACCCGTACCTGCCCCTACCCTACCCATGGTGCCTGCGGTCCCCTACCCCACCCCCGGCACTCCCATCCCTTCCCATCCCACAGCACCTCCGGAACCCTTCACCCATCCACAGCATCCCCACACCTGCCCCTCTCCCACCTGTGGCAGCCCTGCCCCTCCCCCACCTGCAGTGCCTCCGGACCCCTCCCCCATCTGCATCCCCCACTCCTCTGCCTCTCCCCCACCCGCAGTACCTCCCGAACCTTCCCCATCCGGGCCCCACCCCCACTTCAGCCCCCCCTCCACCCGCAGCATCTACATACACCATCCGCAGTCCCCCCCAAACCCGCTACATTCTGTACATCGTGCCCTGCAGGTGCTGTTCACGCCGTCGCAAGGGGCTGTGCCTCCTTCACCATCGCACGCCCTTTCATTGTGCAATATTTAACCACTAACAAAGGAATGCAGGTAATACTCCATATAATACAAATATTAAACCCCAGAAAGGCATGCAAGGGTTAAGGGGGCGTAGCCCCTTGCGACGGTGTGAAGAGCGCCCGTAGGGCGCGATGAAGCACCTAGTATATATATATATATATATATAATATAATCTCTTGGATTCCCGGTTTGTGCTGACAGGAAAATCACACTACACTGGGAGTTCTTGCTAGGTATATCGCTGCTAAGATTGTACCATGTTGCCTGATATTGTGCTTATTATGTCAGCTACACGAAGCAACGGAACTGGGGCTTCTCCCACATTGCGTGGTGGTGATGCTGCAGTTACTTTTGATGAAAACATGGCAGCAGAGAGTTCAGGTTCAGGGGGTTCCTTACCCCCCAGTGGATCTGTAGCACCGGGGGCAACTAATGACCCACCTTGGGCTACCTTCTCCATGTTGTTAAATATGCTGGTACTGTAACTAAACTAACGCCCCCTGTGGGACCTCCTATGCCAGTGCAGCAATTTATGGTCCCTACAGTCAATCCGCCGTGGGCGGATCAAATCTCAACACAGTTACAGCACTTGAACTGATCGCTGACTAAACATAATTCTCACTCTCACCCACCTAAGACTAAGATGTCTTTTAAATGGGCCGCTACATCCTAATAATCCACCGCTGTCCCGGACACATCCTCTGAGGAGGATGGTACATATACTGACCCCACAGACAATGACTCCGATGTTTCTGATGGGGAAGGAAAGTCTCTGGTGGATGTCCCTGATTTAATTGAGGCTATCAGGCTCATTCTTCAGGTCTCTGATGAACCTGAGCCTGCGGCTGTCTCTACAAATCCGGACAGATTTAAACGTAAGAAAGTGGTTAAACAAGTTTTACCTCATTCTCAACATCTGGCTGATATACATCAGGAATCATGGGAAAATCCGGGAACAAAATTCACACCGCATAAGAGACTGTTGGCTTGCTATCCTCTCTCTGCGGAGTTATGTAAAAATTGGGAAACTCCTCCGCCTGTATATTCTCATGTGGCACGCATGGTAGTTTCCTCAGCTCTGCCAGTAACTACCGTCACCTCTCTGAAGAAACCAACGGATAGACGTGTGGAGGGTTGTTTGAAAGCGATTTTCACCCTAACGGGGGCTGTGCATAGGCCAACCATTGCAACAACATGGGCTGCTGAAGCTGTTGAGGCGTGGGCTCAGGAGCTGGAGGCGGAGCTGCCTTCCAATGCCTCTGAGCATGCTCAACATTGTCACTCATATATTTCCAGGGCTTCTCTGTACCTTAAAGAGGCAGCCTCCGATGCCGGGGTGCTGGCGGCCAAGGCTGCTACTACGTCCGTCTTGGCTAGACGTATCCTTTGGTTGCGATCCTGGTCGGTGGATATGGATTCTAAGAAAACCCTGGAGATGCTTCCTTTCAAGGGAGACATTCTCTTTGGAGAAGACCTCAATAAGATTGTGGCTGATCTGGCTACTGCTAAAACAGCTTGCCTACCTAGTACGGCTCCTTCCACGCAGAAGGCTTAAAGTACTTTTCCTCGGCCCTTTCGTCCTCTAGGTAAAGCAAAAGGTCAGGCGTACCCAAAGCAAGCTCGTGCTTTCAGACCTGCAAAGCCCAGAGCAAAGCGGGCCTGGGCTGCCCGTCAGCCTGCTTCCAAAACTGACAAGCCTGCTGCATGACGGGGCGGGCCTCCCTCTGGGGGATCCCAGGGTGGGGGGGCCGACTTCTAGGTTTTGCCCAGGAATGGTTGAAGCCGATGCCTGGGTAAGGGAAGTCGTCACTCGAGGTTACGCCGTACCCTTCAAGAATCGCCCCCCTCATTGATTTTGCCTGACAGATGTTCCTCTGGACCCGGTTATGGCAAACACTCTGTATTCAGTGGTACAGTCCCTCCTGACCACAGGAGTGGTAGTACAGGTGCCTCTGGCTCAGAGAGTTAAGGGGTACTATTCACCGCTGTTTCTAGTTCCGAAACCGAATGGGTCCTCGCGGTCCATTCTCTAAATTAAGTCATTGAACAAGTATGTATGGGTCTCCAAGTTTCGTATGGAAACTCTGCGCTCTATTGTTCTGGCCTTGGAGCCTGGGGACTATATGGTCTCCCTGGACATACAGGATGCCTACCTGCATATTCCTATTGCAGTGTCTCATCAGCAGTACCTGAGGCTTGCGATGGGCAACCTTCATTACCAATTTCGGGCGTTACCTTTTGGTTTGACAACGGCTCCGCGAGTTTTCACCAAAGTCATGGCAGTAGTGACGGCTGTACTCCGCCGTCAAGGGGTCAGGATCCTACCGTGCTTGGACGATTTGTTGATCCTGGCAAATTCCCCAGAACTTCTCCTGTGTCATCTAGATCTGACGGTCCAGTTCATGAAAGCCCACGGGTGGCAAATCAACTGGAAGAAATCCTCCCTGGTCCCTGCTTGGAGCATGGTCCACCTGGGAGCGTTATTGGACACTCACAACCAGCGGTTGTTCTTGTCTCAGGAAAAAGTCCTGAAGCTTCAGGACAGGATTCGATGCTTCCTATCTCGTCCGCAAGTGTCGATACATTCGGCAGTGCAAGTGCTATGTCTCATGGTGTCGGCTTTCGACATGGTGGAGTATGCTCAATTCCATTCTCGCCCTCTACAGAAGTTAATTCTGACCAAGTGGGATGGCCTGCCTCACCGGATGAGATCTCACATGATCTCCTTGTCTCCAGAGGTCCGCTTGTCACTGAGCTGGTGGCTTCAGGACCATCGATTGAGCAGGGGCCGTCCCTTCTGGATATCCAACTGGGTCCTGCTGACGACGGATGCCAGTCTGAGAGGTTGGGGCACGGTGTTGGAACAACACTCCCTTCAAGGTCGGTGGACCAAGGAGGAGTCTTTACTCCCGATAAACATTCTGGAACTGCGGGCAGTGTTCAATGCACTACACATGGCCCAGCATTTGATACAGAACAGACCTGTTCAAGTACAATTGGACAACGCCACCATGGTGGTGTACATCAATCATCAAGGCGGCACTCGAAGCCGCATGGCAATGAGGGAAGTATCACGGATTCTTCAGTGGCAGAACGCCATCTGCCGGCCATATCCGCAGTGTTCATTCCGGGGGTCTTGAACTGGGAAGCGGACTTTCTCAGTCATCAGGACGTACACGCCGGAGAGTGGAGCCTTTATCTAGAGGTGTTTCAACTTCTCGTGGACATGTAGGGCCTTCCAGATGTGGACCTGATGGCGTCTCGACACAATCACAAGGTTCTGGTCTTCGGAGCAAGGACAAAGGATCCTCAAACAGCGTTCGTGGATGCTCTGTCAATCCCGTGGAACTTTCGGCTGCCGTATGTGTTCCCTCCGGTGTCATTACTGCCCAGAGTAATGCGGAAGTTCAAGCAAGAAGGAGGAAACCTACTTCTAATCACTCCAGCGTGGCCCAGACGTCACTGGTTCTCCGATCTACAGGGCCTCTCGCTAGATCGTCCCCTTCTACTTCCACAACGACCAGACCTCCTCGTTCAGGGCCCTTGTGTTTACCAGGACTTGGCTCATCTGGCTTTGACGGCATGGCTCTTGAAGCTTCCATCCTGAGGTCCAAAGGTTTTTCTGAGGCGGTCGTTCAAACTATGTTGAAGGCCAGCCGGCTTCTGCTCGGATTTACCATAGGGTCTGGAATGCTTACTTTACTTGGTGTGCGTCTCACAATCATGACGTTTTCAAGTTTAGCACGGCCAAACTGTTGGCCTTCCTACAACAGGGCCTGGACTTAGGCCTTTCGTCTGGCCTCCGTCAAGGTTCACATTTCTGCCTTGTCGGTTTGGTTTCAGAGAAAGATTGCTGCCCTACTTGATGTTCATACATTCACTCAGGGCGTGTTGCGGATTCAGCCTCCTTATGTACCTCCTGTGGCCCCGTGGGATTTGTCGGTGGTTCTGGAGGCCTTGCAAGAGTTTCCATTTGAGCTTCTTGCCTCTGCTGACCTTAAGTGGCTTTCCCTTAAGGTGCTATTTTTGCTGGCTATTGCTTCAGCTAGAAGGGTCTCGGACTTGGGTGCCTTATCCTGTAAGTCTCCCCATTTGATTTTTCACCGTGACCTGGCAGTTCTTAGAACGTGACCGGGTTATTTACCCAAGGTGGTGTCTTCCTTCCACCTTAATCAGGAGATTGTGGTTCCGGCCTTTAATTCTCCTGATTTGTCTTCCAAAGAGCGGTCTTTGGATGTGTGTACGGGCTCTCCGTATCTATGTGAAGAGAACATCCTCCATTAGGAAATCTGATTCTCTTTTTGTACTGTTTGGTTTTCACAAACGTGGCTGGCCTGCTTCCAAGCAGACCCTGGCCAGATGGATTAGAATGGTGATTGCACATGCTTATGTACAGGCTGGTCGTCCAGCTCATGCTACCATCAAAGCCCATTCTACTCAGTCGGTTGGACCTTCTTGGGTGGCCCACCGTGGTGCGACCCTTGAACAATTGTGCAAGGCGGCTACGTGGTCCTCAGTGAACACGTTCATAAGGTTAGAACGTCGATACTTCCGCTTCCCAGGATGCTTCCTTTGGACGCCGGGTTCTTGTGCCCGCTACAGTGCGCCCCCTCCAATAAGGAACTGCTTTAGGACATCCCCGATGTTATTCCTTGTGGAGCCCAGTGTACCCTGCAGCAGAAAACGAGATTTATGGTAAGAATTTACCGTTGTTAAATCTCTTTCTGCAAGGTACACTGGGCTCCACAAGGTGCCCACCCTGACGCACTCAGCTTCTTTGGGTTGGTGTGGCATTAGCCGCTGACACCCTCTCCTGTGGTGAGTGTGTGGTGTAATTGGCTACGAGCGATTGTCGTTTCTAGTACCTGCTACTGCATTGGGCTGGTTAACGAAACTGAGCTCCTGTGCACGGAGGCGTGGTTATAGGGGAGGCGGCGCTGTGCATCTTGGGAAGAAGGTCAAAGCTTTGAGCCTGTTGGTGCCTTGGATCAAGAACCTACTCTACACCCCGATGTTATTCCTTGTGGACCCAGTGTACCTCGCAGAAAGAGATTTAACAATGGTAAGTTCTTACCATAGATCTCGTTATTTTACTGCAACAGCGCAGAAGGATAGTATTGTCTATTTTTTTATATATATATATAAGAGGGTTATTCAAGCGGCACTCACCAGACTCCAATCAATAGATTTAAATAAGTGTCATATTTATTGACAACTGACCGACATGTTTCGGAGGACAACCTCCATCCTCAGGGCCAAACAAACAGTGATGTGAAATAAACATACATATATACCCAACTGGATCAAGTCATAAAAAGCCCTAATTCTACTCACCTGCTCCATGGCGCGCACGCGAGCCCACTCTCCCGGTCCGCATCAGCGTCTCTCGGTGATGACGTCACAGTGCGTCGCGTCACAGGCGAGAACCATAGCAACCAGGACTCATAACAAATATGTCCGTGAGGTTGGCTGTTGAAGAAAATAGTACCACCAACATTTAAAATACATAAACATATGCGAACTAACTTAATGCAACAGTATATAAACATAAAACATGCTGAGTATAATTTCTACAGGACACAGTGACACAGGCATCAACTATGTGTGAGAGGTGCGGGCCTGCGGTGCGTGTGGTGGTGCCTGCTGCCGTGCAGGTGTAGACTCAGTACTCACCAGGCGCCGCTCTCTCTCACCTTCAGGTACCGGAACCTTCAACGGACCTGGAAATCTTCAGTCGGATCCGGACACGGCGATTCCCTCTCGGAGCTGACCGACGACCTAGCTGAGGAGAGAAGGGTTTACATCAAAGGGGGTATCGACCCTGCTTCCGGTGGAACAGGGGATACCCCAGGGGTGGCCGCGACCTTCACCGGTTGGGCGAATGGTCATCACCGGCACAAAGCCTCAGCCACCCAGATTTCACACACTCGCGCTTTCGCACGTAGTGTGATGAAAAGGGATTCTCACGTCCGTGAGCAATCCTAACTCCGGCGCTCGGGGACAAACAAGGGACAGACGTACACGGATGCTACTCACCGTCACGAGTCTTGCACTCCGATCTTCTCCACTTACAGGTCCCTGTAAGGAGGCAAAGAGAAACAGCCGTGCAGGGCCTAACTCTGACCTAGTGTCACACCCTATACTAACTACAACAACAGAGCCCTCAAACTAGCTCTGTGGGTGTGGTGCAACATAACTAGCACAAACCTCATAACAGCAATTTGCCCTGCACGGTAACAACATATATCACACTATCGGAGTTACAACATAAAACGGTGCTGTCCCTTTGTCTACCCGACTCAGAACACCCAGTAGTGGGGACCGCACAGCTCACCCACCTACCGTACTCTCAGGGTGGCCTGAGCCTAACGCCCAGTGCCACCTTTACTCACCTCGGGGAAAACACTGCTTCGATGGGCCTAGCGCCCCCTAACTGCACACAGGCCGGAGGCCTGACTTTGCCCACGGGCCTAGCGCCCGCCTACCTTGCTGCCCGTTGGGTGACCTGGGCCTTGTGCCCAAGGTCACCTTATCGTACCTACTGGCCAAAATACGCTAGGGCCTAATGCCCTCTATCGTCCCACAGGCCTAGTGCCTGATATGTGCCCCGGGCCTAGTGCCCGCCTAACTGCCCACAGGCCTGTGGCCTGACTATCCTTATGGGCCTAGTGCCCAACCTGTGCCCCCAGGCCTAGTGCCTGCGTATCTTGGACACGGGCCTGGAGGGCCCGACTACATGCCCCACGGGCCAGGAGGCCCGACTCAATGCCCACGGGCCGGGAGGGCCCGACTCAATGCCCACAGGCCAGGAGGGCCTGACTGTGCCCACGGGCCTATTGCCCGAACACCCGGTGGTCTAGCGGATTAGAGGGGGGGGGGGCACCTTAGAAGGGCCTACCTGCGGTGGAGAAGGCTGCAGTGGGGAACTGCACAGCTCAATTGCTTCCCACCACTGCAGCGCTTCTCGGCCTGGAGGAACTCTTCTGCCGCTGGCCCGTCCTGGCCAGCGGCGCCGCCGTCTCCTCGCCGCGTCCAGCCGCCGCTGGACATCTTCCCGGAGCCCGACGTCTTCCGGCCTCTTCAGCGGCCTCCGGAGCTCTTCTTTCCACGGCCGTCGTCTTCTCCTCTGCGCCGGATGCTCTTCTGCGCTCCGGCGCGCCGACGACCTCCTCCGCTGCTCCCGCACGTGTCTTCTGCCGCTCTTCGGCGCGGCCTCTCCTTCAGGCTCCCGCCCGGCGTCTGACGTAAGACGCCGGGGGCGGGGCCTATGACGCGGCGAGCGCCGATTGGCTCGCCGCGCCTGTTCCTGATTGGCCGGCGCCCCGCGAGCCGTGATTGGCTCGCGGACGGCGCCGGATTCAAAAGGCCGCGGGCGGCGCTTCTCATTGGCGGCCCCAGCGGCGCCAAGTTTAAAGCGCCGCCGCGCTGCTCTCCGCCGCCGACAGCCTGGTGCAGGGAAACATCCGATCCCTGCACCAGGCACCCGCCGCCGCACACTCCGCGCTGGGGACAGACAAGCTGCCCCAGCGCTGCCCCCAGCTAGGGACAGCCACATGGATGTGCCCACAGGGCACATCCTTACATTGTCTGGCCATATAGCCAGTTATATGATCTATTAATCCTAACTCTACCCAATAAACATATACTGGTGCACATATAAGGTATCAATGTATTCTAACAGTATGTCTCATAATGCCTAAACCAGGAAGTTAGCTATAAAAAATACTGTTGCATTAAGTGAGTTTGCATATGTTTATGTATTTTAAATGTTGGTGGTACTATTTTCTTCAACAGCCAACCTCACGGACATATTTGTTGTGAGTCCTGGTTGCTATTGTTCTCGCCTGCAACGCGGCGCACCATGATGTCATCACCGAGAGACGCTGATGCGGACCGGGAGAGCGGGAGAGCGTGCGCTCCGTGGAGCAGGTGAGTAGGATTAGGGATTTTTATGACTTGATCCAGTTGGGTATATATGTATGTTTATTTCACATCACTGTTTGTTTGGCCCTGAGGACGGAGGTTATCCTCCGAAACATGTCGGTCAGTTGTTAATAAATATCACACTTATTTAAATCTATTGATTGGAGTCTGGTGAGTGCCGCCTGAATAACCCTCTTCTCTGCATGGTGGGCAGCAAATCCCACGAGGAGGGCACCACAGCATATACTCACTACAGGCTACGAGTGCCGGGCAGCTTTTGGATGTATAATATTGGACTCTGTACTAATAGTCGGTGACTTCCAGTACATTTTCCAGCCAAGGCACCGCCGTATTCATTACGATACCTACAGGGACCCAGATCATAACACAAGCATAAGTCACGGGCTGTTCGTGCTTTTTTAAGACGCAGGTTTCACAGTGTACACAGGGCAACTTTGTAATTGCCTTTTCAGTAGTCCTTACCAATAGTATGGCAGGCATCAATACGGAGTTGGAGGCGGTCCTTGAAGTGATACACAAGGATGCGAGTGACCGCTTCAGCTTTTCGGATGCTGAAACAAATTTCGTTTTAGTGGGGAGACGACTGGAGGACGAACCAGTCACAAGCTCGAACGAGGAATTATACAGGAATTGGCTCCGCTTGAAACAAAGGGAGTGTGACTTCACTTATCATGGAATCACGCTATCGGATTACTATCGCAGTAACCTGATTCCAAGAGGTTTTAGGATACTCAACTCACCGCTTCAATGCGCAATTCTGCAGGTAGTGGGTTGCTATCCTCAATAAATGCTCGATGGACCTAATATTATTGGTGGTGGAAGAATCCACCAGGGAGCTTAACCTTGTCACAGAACAGCTGCAGTCCTTTGAACAACTACATAAGCCGACATTATCCCTGGACACACAAAATGACTGGGTTAACATGTTGAGTAGCCAGCTGGAACAATATCGACAGAACCTTATTCGTTTTAAAAAGGACAAACTAGTTAAAGTCCAGAAGGATTATGCGCAGCGACAGGTATATCCTTGGCTGGGCAGTACCACTTCTAACCAGGAGCAGCACCACCGTAGGCGCAGAAATCAAGCGAGACATTATAGAGAGCCATTACAGGGCACGAGTACTTCAGCCAGTGACTTGGAGGCTGCATCCTCATCTAACACGTCACAGGAAGTGCATATCCCTTTAGAACAGAAGCCACGAGTGGTACAAACTCGGTCCAATCTGACCCCTACAACCGGGCGTGGAAGAGGACGCGGCGCTTGCAACAAAACCAAAGGATCTTACGGTCCAAATCCGCCGCGAGCTTGATGGAACTCATATTCAACTTGTCCTCCACTCCTCTCTCTGACCAGGAATACAAACTGCTGGCTAAGGGATTGTCATTTATTCTGACAATGCTAAATTCCTTTGTCGTATAACAACCCTTTATGAAGTCTAAGAACACTGTACGCTGTTTACTTAAGAAGTACCGTAATGGTACGCTATTTGCGTAACGATCGCTCAGCAGTAAGCGAGACGCTCAAGCGTCACGTTCGCTCACGGCCCAGTGATCACAGGACACGTTATTGGCTATGACTAGAGTAATGATTCGCTATGGCGTAGCTTACGCTCGAGACCACGAGGAGGTCACCAGCGGTGCAGACGCTCACAACGCTATACCTTAATGTTTAAACCTTATACCAAAGAAATACACAGAATACCTTAATGTGAGTACAGGGTGTAAGTGCAACCTTGTGTAACCTGACTAACTACAAAGCTGCTTGAGCGTCACCGACGCTCAAGTGAACACTTAACGCTATAGAAAATACACAGATGCTGGTTTAGGTTCCAAAGCCTATTAACTGTATTATATCTAATATACTTGTAAAAGGCGATAACAGTACAAATGATACACTACAATATAACAGAGACTTCCTAACCACAGAACTAAACAATAAATACAAAAAGACAATACTACACTGACCTAAATGCAATACAATACAATACTATCTAATACAATCCAATACTAGCCTAGTCTAGGGGAGATATGAGAGAACAGAACAGAGAGAGAGAGAGAGAGATGAGATGAGAGAAATTGGCTCACAGAAAGACAATGATTACGGAGAGAAACTTACGCACAAAGGGTATGATCGCCTGCGCCTCGATATCCAGCTCCCGGCTATCAGCAGATAACCGTTGATGAGAGAGTGAGAGCTGGATGTGGTCGGCCTGCCTATTTATGCCCCACACACAATGCAATCTCCTGGTCCTACAATCCCATTGTCCATTGGCCGAAGGAATTCGGCCCTGTATCATAACAAAAGGTCATAGGGTGATTCATACAGGTGGGCTGTGACGATTTCCAACAGCTCAGGTGGGTGGGAAACTGGGTTTCCCGCCGCATACCTGAGTATGTGTAAATAATAGAAATGGACATAAACTTCTTATGTCCATAACTATTCGCACGAGCGATTAATACGCTCCAAACCAACACCGGAATATTGCTAATTAAATACTCTTCCGATGGGTACCAAACACTGCTGTATGATTCCTGTTAGACCCTTCGTACGATATAAAGAGGGATTCCTCAGCTCTGGGACATTGTATTTTAACCAAACTTTCAGAATCTATCAAAGGGACCATGATCTATAAACTACATTAATTGTGAACATTTGTAACGAATGAGTCGCACGCTACGACTACATAAACTCTACCGTAAATGCGCATACCGCGCCTGCGAGTGCACGCTATTGCGGGTATGCGCCTCCACGGGAGAGCGTACGCACGCGCAGCACGGACCAGTGTGCGGTGCAAATATGGCAACGTGCATTGAGACATTTTTCTGACTTTGACAGTCCACCCTTTGGCAGTCAATAATAACTGCCACAAAACATTTAAGGAGAAAAATGTAAGTCAGGGGTTAATTGATTTCCATGGTTGGGTAAGGGAGGAGAGAGGAGAAGGTGTGAAGAGGGTATGACCTAGTGAGATAGCAGAAGCATGTGTGTATGAATCCATGTTTGGGGGGTCATGTATCATCGTGCCGTACGTGTTGTAAATCAAGCTTCGAGGTATTGCGAAGTATACATTTGAATTCCTTCTTATCCTGTGGTACAGGTCTGTGGATGGGCTGTCAAACTTTACCGAGCTCTTTTCGGATTTTGAACAAAATGGGGAGCACATTTTAGTTGATGATACATGAGTGGGGGAGGTATGTGGTTGCTGATATCTGTGCCTGTATTCCCTATCGTCTATGTGTGTCATTACCTGAGGGTTGTAGAGATGAAGATAAAGAACACTTACGAAAAATGCAATGATATTCTATGTCAGGGAAATGTACATCTGTTGTTGAAGTTGTGTTCGGTATCTGTTGAGAGTCGTCTTCTTTGCGCTGTTTTGCTCCTTAGGCATGAGCAACAAGCTTTGTCAGTGCCATCAGATTTACAAAAATGTTGGGCTAGCGTGAGTTTAAAAATACTAGGGAAACTGGGGATCCATGGCAAAGTTCATCAAGTGTCCATATTTAAAGTTGTCAAATCTTCTTCTTTGGTCAATCCGTTGTCTGTATACATCTCGTCTCGTCAGCTTCCTCGTCCAAGGGGGTCTTTGTATCTGGGAGAAAAGCAGAAAAACAGGTGAAAGAAACGGACCGTATAATCGCATTTTCATCACATTCTGGTTTCTATCATTGGGTCATAAATCAAATCCAGGTTAATTACAGTTTCCTCACTCCTCAAGCTCATCACTTTTGTACTTTGTTTGCACCTCATTAAAGCCTGCCCGCATCTAAATATCAATCCAATCGATATAACGACACCCAAGATACATAGTAGAAACTTTCCAACATCCATTATGACTCCTTGAGCCCAGTCTCCTAAACCGGAGAACCAATTTCGCGGGTTCAACCATGACACCCAACCAGTCAGCTCATTACCTACAGCAGCAAGGGTGAGATTGTGTTTTCGACGAAATTCCCACTTCAATTGGAGAATATCGTCCATCTTTTGGTCTATGACCTCTACCGGATCCTCGGTGCTATTTGTGATATACGTGCAACACTTTATGCCGTACTGTGTTGCCAATGTAACACAATATCCGCCTGTTACTGCTGTAAGATAATTAAGAACCATCCTATGCTGAACTAGTTCTGTTTTGTAAGCTTGAAGTTCTCTTCCAGTGTATCTAAACGTGTCATCATACATTTCAGTGATATTATCTAACAAATTGGCGAGTGCGGAAATGTATCTATAATTCATCACTCCTCGAGCGGTACGAGTGAAATCTAACGCTACCAGAACCTGAATCCCGGTGGATTCATGGATAAGATCAGAGGCCGGATGCTCTAACCTTTCTGACAGTTGTCTTTTAACTAGGTGCTCGTAGTGAGTGTGAGTATAAGGAGCTTGGGCACCACGGTGTATGTCCTTCATTTTGTCATGTGTAACAGTCATCACTTCAGGCAATACTTTTCCAATATAACACAATCCTTCAGAGTTTGGGGCAAGCCACTTGTACGCCTTTCTCCCGCATATGAAATATGCATCATCGGGGAGAACATATGGGACGGAGAAGGACATGACCATGTTACAAACCTTCCAGGTGAAATCTCCTGACCCTAATTCTTCCATCTGCCTAATGCACGTATCGGTTTGTACGATATGTGCACAGTATCCTGGTGATACCTCTCCAACTCTAGTAATCCTATTTCCTAAGGTATATCGATACCGGAAAGATTTTCCTCTACTGGCTATGTGGCGTACGAGCTCTGTATCTGTAGGCATTCTATCTGCTCTGTGTGAAAAGGTCATGGTAAGGTTGCTCCATGACACTTCCCAATTTCCCGGTTTTCTGGGATTGGAGATGTTAAAACATAAGAGGGACCTATCCACATGGTATTGGTGGAGCTTCAAACTAGGAGGGCTGGAGATGTTAAACCTCCGGTCCACCGGTCTCCCATCACTTAGCTCAAGTACCTCCCCTAACGTTAAAGGAAATGGTACTAGCCCTGATTTGCTGTGACCCTGAGGTACTTGAGAGCATACCCAACAATCTGTTTGGTTTAACACGTTACCCACTAAGGAGTGATAGTCACTCAATGGATGCCGGTCTATATGGATATTAAAACTAGATTGGCATTTCTTTATGCATCCATCTTCAACCAGATTATCACAGAGCCTACAGATACAATTTTCTTCAGCTAACAATCCATCACAATTTCTTCTATCGGATCGTTTTCTGATACTCGCCTTTGCTTGTTGGTTTGGTTGATCTTGGAAAACTACGCCTCCATCATCATAATCGGAACCCATTCCAGAACCTCTCTCGACCTCTATGGTACTCTCGCCGGAACAGACTGCTCTGGTCAACATCATGGTTAACATCAAAATCCGGATCACAGTCTCTTGGGGCAAGTCCATCTTTGAGGAGGAAATAGAGAAGAATGAGAAGGGGGAAAAAGAAATTTTAAGGGAGAGGGGCTGGGAAGTGGAGAAAAACAATAAAAGGGAGAAGGGAGTCGACAACTGCTTTCGGTCTTCAAGGCTCAGGTGCCGCCTCAGTCCTCCTGGAACAGACACTCTAGTGATACAACCTCTACCGTCTGTTCCTTATCACGGGACTTCTCTGGATCAGCAACCTTTTTGCAGTGGGATGAATGGACCCAAGTCTCTCTCTCAGCAACCTTCAATGCTGTGGTGCTAGTCAATAAGACCTGGTATGGTCCTTCCCATCTATCAATAAGACAACCTGAGCGTAGAAAATTTCGTATCATTACATAATCCCCAGGTTCAATGTCATGACAATTACTATCTGGTAAATCAGGAATCACCAACTTCAGATTATCATTTTGATTCCTCAACTGTTTACTCATGTTAATCAAGTATTTTACAGTTACTTCATTGTTACATTTCAAATCATCCTGAGGGTTAATCATGACATGCGGTTGTCGACCAAACAGAATTTCAAAAGGGGACAGGTTAAGAGGGGACCTGGGAGTGGTTCTGATGCTATACAAAACAATGGGTAAAGCTTCTGGCCACGTCAATCCTGTCTCTGCCATTACTTTACTCAATTTATTTTTAATAGTGCTGTTCACTCTTTCGACCTTCGCACTCGCCTGTGGACGGTACGGAGTGTGCAGCTTGCTATCAATTCCCATCAATTTACACATTCCTTGAAAGACATCACCGGTAAAATGGGTACCCCTATCACTTTCAATGATTCTAGGGATACCATATCTACATACAAATTCCTGCACAATTTTCTTAGCTGTAAACATAGCGGTATTTGTAGCTGCTGGAAAAGCTTCGACCCAATTCGAGAAAACATCTATACAGACAAGTACATATTTCAAATTTCTACATGGGGGTAATTGAATGAAGTCAATTTGTATTACCTGGAAAGGGCCGCCGGGAGGTGGGATATGGGATGGTTCTGTAGGTATTGCTTTTCCAATATTCTTTCTCAGACAGGTAAGGCATGACATTGCTCTTTTACCCGCATGAGAGGAGAATCCTGGGGCGCACCAGTATGCTCTTACCAATTTGCACATCCCCTCCTTGCCTAAATGAGTCAGCCCGTGAGCTGCTTCAGCCAGACATGGAAGGTATGCCCTGGGGGCCACTGGTTTACCATGTCCATCCGTCCAGAGCCCTGAGGACTCCTGGCCATATCCCTTTGCCTTCCAGACTGCTCTTTCCTGTGTGGAACACAAATTCTGCATCTCACACAACTTCTGTGTGTTGATGGTATTAAATACCATCAACTGTGTGGTGTCTGTCTGTGTGGGGGTAGCAGCTGCAAGCTTTGCGGCTTCGTCTGCTCGGCTGTTACCAAGGGATACTGGGTCTTGGCTATATGTATGTGCTTTACATTTGATAACAGCCACTCTGTCGGGTTCCTGTATCGCTGTTAGAAGCCTTTTTATGTGAGCTGCATGCGCTATCGGTGTACCAGCTGCCGTCATGAAATTTCTGAGACGCCATAGCGCTCCGAAATCATGTACTACCCCGAACGCGTATCTAGAATCGGTGTAGATATTGGCTGACTTACCCTTAGCCAATTCACATGCTCTGGTTAGGGCGACCAGTTCAGCAACCTGGGCTGAGTGAGGTGGGCCTAGCGGTTCCGCTTCTATGGTGTCTTGGTCATCTACGACTGCGTATCCAGTACACAAGTCTCCCGAGTCTGACTGTCTGTGACAACTACCGTCCGTGTAGAACGTGAGTTCTGCATCTTCCAGTGGATTGTCACTGATGTCAGGCCTTGCGGTAAAATTTTGGGTCAAATATTCCATACAATCATGTGTATCTTCCTTTGCATTAAATCCTCCTTCCCCATCACTCTCACCTCCCACCCTTTGTGCCTGACCAGGCACACCTGGGAGGAATGTTGCAGGGTTTAATGCGCTGCATCTCCTTATGGTGATGTTTACTGGGGCCATTAATGCCAATTCCCATCTCGTAAACCTTGCTGATGAGACGTGTCTGGTTTGGGCAGAATTCAATAAGGCAGATACCGCATGCGGTGTATGGATTGTGAGGTTGTGGCCTAGCACAACATCTTCGCTTTTTGTCACTAGCAATGCTATCGCCGCAACGCTACGCAAGCATGTGGGGAGGGATCGCGCTACCGTGTCTAGCTGAGCGCTGTAGTATGCAATTGGCCTGCTGGCATCACCGTGTTTTTGTGTTAGTACACCTGCTGCGCACCCAGCACTTTCTGTTCCGTATAGTTCAAAGGGTTTCCCATAGTCTGGCATACCTAGTGCTGGTGCCTGCGTTAGGCATTGCTTGAGTCTCTCAAATGCTGTTTCGGATTCGTCTGTATGCGAAATCCGATCAGGTTTGTTTGAGGAGACCATTTCCTGCAAAGGTAGCGCCAATATGGAAAACCCTGGGATCCAATTACGGCAATACCCACACATTCCTAAAAACGTCCTGATCTGTTGCTGGGTTTGTGGCAGTGTCATGTCTCTAATGGCTTGGATTCTATCAGCGGTCAGGTGTCTCAGTCCTTGTGTTAGACAGTGTCCCAAATATTTTACCTTAGCTTGGCATAATTGCAACTTGTCTTTGGAAACCTTGTGACCTGTGTCTGAAAGATGAAACAGGAGCTGTTTCGTATCCTTCAGAGATGCTTCCAGTGAATCTGAACACAGTAATAAATCGTCCACATACTGTATCAACACTGATCCACTCTCCGGTTGGAAAGACTGTAAACAATCATGCAAAGCCTGAGAAAATATACTTGGACTGTCTATGAAACCTTGGGGTAACCGAGTCCACGTGTATTGGACTCCTCTGTATGTGAATGCAAACAAATATTGGCTGTCAGGGTGCAGAGGTACCGAAAAGAAAGCGGAGCAGAGGTCAATAACAGTGAAAAATTTGGCAGTGGGAGGAATTTGCATTAGGATGACAGCTGGATTAGGCACTACGGGGAACTGACTCTCAACTATTTTGTTAATCCCCCTTAGATCCTGCACTAGCCTGTAACCCCTCCCCCCACTCTTTTTAACAGGGAAGATGGGACTATTTGCGGTGATGGACGTTCTTACTAGAATGCCCTGTTGTAGCAAGCGCTCTATTACGGGAAAAACTCCTAGCTCCACCTCTGGCTTCAGAGGATACTGTGGGATTTTTGGAGCTATCCTACCATCTTTTACTTGCACAACTACTGGAGCTACGTTTGCCATTAATCCAGTGTCCTGTCCATCTTTCGTCCAAAGTGACTCTGGTATCTGAGATGTCATTTCTTCTACTTGAGATGGATTCCTATTTGTCATAATGGAATGTGACATTAATTTTGATGGGGAGTCTAACATGTCTCGTACTTCCTGAGCGTGATTCTCAGGGATGTCCAAGAATACACCTTCAGGAGTACAATAAATGACGCAACCCATTTTACATAGTAAGTCTCTTCCCAGGAGATTAGTTGGTGCCGATGCAGCCAGCAAAAAGGAATGCTTGGTATGCAAAGGCCCTATTGTAATCTCGGCTGGTTTGCTAACAGGGTAGTGCTGGACTACTCCTGTTACTCCCATGGCTGGAATTGTCCTACCAGTGGTTCTCATGCCCACTGTCGAATTTATCACTGACTTGGCCGCCCCTGTGTCTACAAGAAAGTTTAAAGTTTTACCAGCCACATTGATTGCAATCTCTGGTTCGCTTCCAAGACTGGCAATCAACTTAACTGGGTGCAGATTACAGGTATGGCCACACCCCTATTGGGTATGCTGACCTCCCTGAATCCCGCTGGCAGCAACTACTTGTGAGGGAGTTAGCTGGGAACTACCAGAGGCATGCCAATCTCTGTTCGGGGGATATCTTTTTGTTTCCCCTGTATGTGGCTCAAAACTCCGCCTCTGTGGACCCTGCTCCCAATGTCGTGTGTTGTGTTGTTGTCTAGGGGGTTGAAAAGATCTTTGTACATTCTTTGTTCTACATTCTCGTGCAAAGTGCCCCGGTCTGTTACAAGAAAAACATGTTATTACACTTGCCTTACCCACAGGATTCGGTGGTACATACGCAGGCTGCCTTGTGGTCAGCGCCTGTATACTTACGGACATCAACTTATCACTTTGCGACTCCCTGTGCCTAGTGATGTTTCTGTCGTGATCAATAGCAGCCTCTCTCAATGTGGACACTGACAGACCTCGCCAACATGGTTGTGTGGTCTGTACCCTAGCTTTTAATGTTTCTTTCAAACCATCCATCAGTACAGATACTGCTACTTCTCGATGGTTTGGATTGGTCTTAATGTCTTCTATACCAGTGTACTTTGCCATTTCTAATAGTGCCCGGTGAAAATACTCTGTTGCCGTTTCGGACTCCTTTTGCTTAATGGAAAATATCTTGTTCCATTTAACAACGGCTGGGAAATACTCCTTTAGCTGTAAATTTATCCTTTTTACATTATCCTTGTTGTACACGTCTGTAAGCGGTACATCTTTATCCAATGCACAGTCAGCTAAAAATTGAGTTGCGTCAACATTGGAAGGTAAACAAGCTCTTAGCAGTATCTGCCAATCCTTGTTGTTGGGTTCTACAGTGTTACCTAAATCCCTGATGTATTTTTGGCTAGCAACTAAATCCTTCCTGGGGTCAGGAAATTCGGACACTATTGTTCTTAATTCCATTCTGGAAAATGGAGTGTACATGGCAATGTTCCTTATGGGAGTGGCTCCAGACACATCTGTTTTTCCATTGGGAACTGCTATTACCCTTACAGGAGCAATTCTAACAGTCTCTTCCTGTGTAGATTCTACAGCTTGTTGTGGTACAATTGTTTCAGTGTAGTGCATGGTGCCGTACTTACCCGTTGACACGACCTCACCTATCCCTCCGCTAGGGGCTTTCACTAATCTCGTGGGTGTCGCTGTGCCTACTGTGGTCTCTGCTATGGTGGCTGCAAGAGAGAGAGCTGAAATTGTTGCTGAATCGTCTTCTTGATCACACTCCTGAGGAAGGTTCAAAACAGGGTACATCTTGCACGGGTTAATACTTGCATGAGTTATTTGGTTAACATCATTAACATTTACAATGTTACTAAGAGTTTGTGTTTTACAACCCAGTGTGTTTCTCTCCGCAATCAACTTCTCTCCTGCAATGTATGGTGGAGGAGGAGCTGTGGCAATCAACTTTCTGACTGCCCCAGATCCTGCCGCCAGAGCCAAACCTCTCTGTATCTCACCTTCCTGGTGCCATAACTGTAAATAATCATGATGTTGAATTCGTCTCTTTGCTGATTTTACGAGACATATCCTCCTCCTTAAATTTTGTAACACTTCTGGACTAAAGCTACCTATTCTTGGGAATTTGTCCCTGTCTTGTACAGTCATTCTCTCCCATTCATCACATAAAACCTCTGTGTGACTACCGTATTTTTCACACATTACATATCGTGCCGACCCAACTGGTCGGTTCTCTGAATCAACCCGAACCGAGGTTGATCGCCCCCTACCTGAACAAATGGCCCCCATAATCTGCAGGCGTTGCTTATTCCTCCTTGGATCTTTATCTCAAGGTTTTCAGCGAACCCTTACAAACAAACCAAGATGTCCTTGGGCAGGCCGGCGGTGGTGGTTTATCAAGTACCCCACTTACTTCTCGCCCACGTTGGCCAGTACTGCAATCACTGTAACCAGAGCTGCTGTACCCAACCTAGGGCCCCTGTGAACCTTTATTTACTGGGGCGCGTTCCCCAGCAAGTATCGGTTGTTGAATAGTTCCTGAGTGACCAGCGAACTTCCCTTCCAAAAATAAAAAATTACACAAATCACGTCAGAATGTACAAATAGCGTTTGTGACCACTTTACTCTAATGGTATTAGGTCAGATTACTAACTACTGCACACAATTACGTGCGGTCCAATCGTTCAGTACACGAGCACTACTTGTCATGTACTGAAAGATCAATGGAATCGATGTTTCCGGCCGCGATTCCTTCAGCAAGAGCTTGTATGGCCTATATGGGTTCTGCACCAACACCCCAGGCGTTGTGCCACTGGACTTTTATAGCGGACCTCTTTGTCTATTTTACCTGTTACCTTATGACCTCCTGGTCTGTTACCTTATGACCTCCTGGTCTTGTTACCTTATGGTCCGCTATACTCTAATGCTCAAATATTATTTAACCAGGGATGCCTCCCTAGCCACCGTATATGTCACTTACACGTGTGTCCCTTGACGAGTACCCGGCTTTCCTTTTGGTTCCACCTTAAAGTTATATAAACTTTTGTATACAAAACACACTCACTCAACACATGTACACTTTTGTTTCTATATCTATTTCTGCGCAGAAATTGTCTTTAGGCCAAAAGTGTTACCAATTAGGAGCAGGATCTGTTAAACTAAATTTCAGATTTTTCCAAAAATAGATTTGCGTTATTTATCGCGTCGCGTTATCTACCGCTGTGCGTTAATTATCGCCTTTGCGTTACTTCACTTTATCACAGCTTGAGCTACGTGGGCGTAACCGGACGCTACGTTGCGTAATGAACGCTGCGTGCGTCTGCCTTTGGATTGCGTACGCTAGTCTTTGTTAGCGACACGTGTACGCAATATAAAGATCCACCGTAACACAATTTCTATTTTTATCAATGTAAATGATCCCTGATCATCTACCGCAATTCACACTGACTGCCTTGTATCTCAGACACACCGTGTGTTTGTTCTATACTTTAACTATCACCTCTACTATGAAATAACAGCAAATCTCTTTTTAGCACTTTCTATCAACTATAAAATTTGGCAAACAGGAATAGTGATATACGAAAATGAAACAGAAAATGCAGATATATGTATGCGTGCGTGTATACGCAAGACAGAAGAGAAATAAACAGTTTTAAAAGACACAAGCGTTTTGTTCTTACTTCCGGTTCCCGGATTCCTTCAGCACTCTTTATCTAAGCGAAGCAGACGCTTATCCCGCCAGCACTATGAGACAATCTCCCACCCTTTGCTGGGGGATAATGTCTGCTGATCTACCTAGTGCAGATGTGAGAAGTATAGGACGAGTCCCCAATTGACAATGCTAAATTCCTTTGTCGTATAACAACCCTTTATGAAGTCTAAGAACACTGTACGCTGTTTACTTAAGAAGTACCGTAATGGTACGCTATTTGCGTAACGATCGCTCAGCAGTAAGCGAGACGCTCAAGCGTCACGTTCGCTCACGGCCCAGTGATCACAGGACACGTTATTGGCTATGACTAGAGTAATGATTCGCTATGGCGTAGCTTACGCTCGAGACCACGAGGAGGTCACCAGCGGTGCAGACGCTCACAACGCTATACCTTAATGTTTAAACCTTATACCAAAGAAATACACAGAATACCTTAATGTGAGTACAGGGTGTAAGTGCAACCTTGTGTAACCTGACTAACTACAAAGCTGCTTGAGCGTCACCGACGCTCAAGTGAACACTTAACGCTATAGAAAATACACAGATGCTGGTTTAGGTTCCAAAGCCTATTAACTGTATTATATCTAATATACTTGTAAAAGGGGATAACAGTACAAATGATACACTACAATATAACAGAGACTTCCTAACCACAGAACTAAACAATAAATACAAAAAGACAATACTACACTGACCTAAATGCAATACAATACAATACTATCTAATACAATACAATACTAGCCTAGTCTAGGGGAGATATGAGAGAACAGAGAGAGAGAGAGAGAGAGAGAGAGATGAGATGAGAGAAATTGGCTCACAGAAAGACAATGATTACGGAGAGAAACTTACGCACAAAGGGTATGATCGCCTGCGCCTCGATATCCAGCGCCCGGCTATCAGCAGATAACCGTTGATGAGAGAGTGAGAGCTGGATGTGGTCGGCCTGCCTATTTATGCCCCACACACAATGCAATCTCCTGGTCCTACAATCCCATTGTCCATTGGCCGAAGGAATTCGGCCCTGTATCATAACAAAAGGTCATAGGGTGATTCATACAGGTGGGCTGTGACGATTTCCAACAGCTCAGGTGGGTGGGAAACTGGGTTTCCCGCCGCATACCTGAGTATGTGTAAATAATAGAAATGGACATAAACTTCTTATGTCCATAACTATTCGCACGAGCGATTAATACGCTCCAAACCAACACCGGAATATTGCTAATTAAATACTCTTCCGATGGGTACCAAACACTGCTGTATGATTCCTGTTAGACCCTTCGTACGATATAAAGAGGGATTCCTCAGCTCTGGGACATTGTATTTTAACCAAACTTTCAGAATCTATCAAAGGGACCATGATCTATAAACTACATTAATTGTGAACATTTGTAACGAATGAGTCGCACGCTACGACTACATAAACTCTACCGTAAATGCGCATACCGCGCCTGCGAGTGCACGCTATTGCGGGTATGCGCCTCCACGGGAGAGCGTACGCACGCGCAGCACGGACCAGTGTGCGGTGCAAATATGGCAACGTGCATTGAGACATTTTTCTGACTTTGACAATTCCCACAAGTGATTTGGACCCACTTGAATGGAAAGTAGAGATGCATCGGTTGGGCAGGACTCTGAGGTGAAAAGAATATTATAACAATCGCCCACAGAATATTTCCAGCCAGTCTATCCCTTATCAGTTACAATGCATTACTCCAGGTTCCTGCTTTGATCCCCCTAGTCTAAATCCCTCTATCAGGACTTTTTTGAGGATGTTGGAAAGGGAGGGTAATAGTAAGCCCTTGGATGGTCCCTGTACGAATGTATCTAGGGAAGAGATGAGTATCCTTAGAGGTTTAGCAGCTAGAACAGATATAGTAGTACGTAAAGCAGATAAGGGGGCTCTATAGTTGTTCAGGACCCAGAAGCTTATGTTAAGGAGTGTGATCGTCAGTTAAATGACACCTCTACCTACAAGAAGTTGTCAAGAGATCCAACTCGGGAATTTATAACTGAGTTGGACCAATACTTATTGGAGGTAGGGGATCAAGGCATGATCTCTTCTGAACTTAGGTCAGCCTTGTGTGTTGAATTTCCTAAGGTCCCTCTTTTTTACACAGTACCTAAGTTACACAAGTCATTGATTGATCCACCTGGCCGACCAATTGTGTCGGCTAGGGGATCTCTATATCAACCAGTATCAGTATTCTTGGATGCATATTTAAATCCATGCATCCAAGCCATTCCGTCTTATTTAAAAGACACGACATCACTCTTACTACAAATGCAAGAGTTGGGGGATTTGCCTGAGAACTTGTGGCTTTGCAGTGCAGATGTCACCAGCCTCTACACCTGCATCCCACTTGATGCAGGTGTGGAGGTGGTACGTTTATTACTACTTGACAATGACTTGTACCTGGGTCCTGATTTAGGAGCTTTTTTGAGATTGTTACATTTGGTCCTTAGCCGTAACTACTTTGTTTTCAATGGTGCTTTCTACCTCCAGGAGGCGGGCTGTGCGATGGGGTCAGCAGTGGCCCCATCGTACGCTAATGCCTTCATGCACCAAGTTGAACAAGAGATGTTTTATTTAAACTCATTAGTTATGTCACAGGTAGTTTACTACAAACGTTATCTAGATGATCTATTGTTTTTTTGGCAGGGCCCCAAGGAGGTCTTGGTTCAATTATGGGACAGCCATAACCAGACTTCTCATGTTGTTAAATTTACTACCACTATTGATGATGTTACTATTAATCACTTGGATGTTTCTATCACACGTAGAGGCAAACAGGTCTCAACATCCATTTATATTGAACCTACTGACCGGAACACACTATTGAGCCACCAAAGTTTTCATCCTTCAGCCCTCAAGAGGGGATTGCCTTACTCGCAGTTTTTGCGAGTTAGGCGGATCACCTCTGATCCGGCTGAAACAGTAGTAGCACTTGACAGCATGTTGTGCAGATTTGCACAACGCGGTTACCCTATTAGAGAATTACAGGCATCTAAGGCTAGGGTCTTAAACATACCACGTGACCAAACCCTCATATCAGCTAAAAGACAGAGAGATTCTAGTAGTAACAGGTTGGCATGGGTAAATAAATACACAACATTGAGTACACGGGTGGTCAGAAAGGCAAAAGAGCTGTGGCCGATGATACAGGCAGACCAGGCAATCACATCACTGGCAGAAACACGAATTATGCCATGCCACACCCGGGGTAGAAATTTGGATGATTACGTTATGAAACTAGATGTGTGAAATCTCACCAAGGTCAGTGAGTCTCATTTTTTGCGACAAACGGGGATGCTTTAGATGCCATGGGTGTGCCACCTGCAATATTTTAACGACGGGGGCTTCTTTTAATCACTCCCATATGGGACGTAAGATTAAGATCCGACATAGACTTACCTGTACCACTACCCACGTAGTGTACCTCCTGACCTGTCCCTGTGGTCTTGTCTATGTCGGCAAGACCATTCGACAATTCAGCCCTTCATCGCAGTGCCATTAAAAAGGCCTACGAGAAGGGACAAAGTGAACAACCATTTGCGCAGCATTGTGTGGAGGTGAAACACAGCATAGCCAGTATTAGGGCTATTCTCAGAGATCATGTACCTAAATCTCCATGGGGTAGCAAATGCAATAGGGATATAGTGCTACTACAAAAGGAAGCCAGGTGGATTTACACCCTGGGAACCATTTCTCCCAGAGGGTTAAATGAAAATCTGGGGCTCCAGTGTTTTTTATAACTAACTTCCTGGTTTAGGCATTATGAGACATACTGTTAGAATACATTGATATCTTATATGTGCACCAGTATATGTTTATTGGGTAGAGTTAGGATTAATAGATCATATAACTGGCTATATGGCCAGACATAGTTGATGCCTGTGTCACTGTGTCCTGTAGAAATTATACTCAGCATGTTTTATGTTTATATACTGTTGCATTAAGTGAGTTTGCATATGTTTATGTATTTTAAATGTTGGTGGTACTATTTTCTTCAACAGCCAACCTCACTGACATATTTGTTGTGAGTCCTGGTTGCTATGGTTCTCGCCTGTGACGCGGCGCACCATGATGTCATCACCGAGAGATGCTGATGCGGACCGGGAGAGCGGGCTCGCGTGCGCGCCGCGGAGCAGGTGAGTAGGATTAGGGCTTTTTATGACATGATCCAGTTAGGTATATATGTATGTTTATTTCACATCACTGTTTGTTTGTCCCTGAGGACGGAGGTAATCCTCCGAAACATGTCGGTCAGTTGTCAATAAATATGACACTTATTTAAATCTATTGATTGGAGTCTGGTGAGTGCCGCCTGAATAACCCTTTTCTCTGCATGGTGGGCAGCAAATCCCACGAGGAGGGCACCACAGCATATACTTACTACAGGCTACGAGTGCCGGGCAGCTTTTGGATATATATACATATATATTTTTATATATATATACAGTTGTGCCCATAAGTTTACATACCCTAGCAGAATTTGTAATTTTCTGGCCATTTGTCAGAGAATATGAATGATAACTCACAAAATTTTCTCTCACTCATGGTTAGTGGTTGGGCGAAGCCAATTATTGTCAAACAACTGTGTTTACTCTTTTGAAATCATAATGACAACAGAAACTACCCAAATGACCCTGATCAAAAGTTTACATACCACAGTTCTTAATACCGTGTATTGCCCCCTTTAACATCAATGACAGCTTGAAGTCTTTTGTGCTAGTTGTGGATGAGGCTCTTTATTTTCTCAGATGGTAAAGCTGCCCATTCTTCTTGGCAAAAAGCCTCCAGTTCCTGTAAATTCTTGGGCTGTCTTGCATGAACTGCACGTTTGAGATCTCCCCAGAGTGGCTCAATGATATTGAGGTCAGGAGACTGAGATGGCCACTCCAGAACCTTCACTTTATTCTGCTGTAGCCAATGACAGGTCGACTTGGCCTTGTGTTTTTGATCATTGTCATGTTGGAATGTCCAAGTACGTCCCATGCGCAGCTTCCGGGCTGATGAGTGCAAATTTTCCTCCAGTATTTTCTGATAACATGCTGCATTCATCTTGCCATCAATTTTGACCAAGTTTCCAGTGCCTTTGTAGCTCACACATCCCCAAAACATCAGCGATCCACCTCCAAGTTTCACAGTAGGAATGGTGTACCTTTCATTATAGGCCTTGTTGACTCCTCTCCAAATGTAACGTTTATGGTTGTGGCCAAAAAGTTACATTTTGGTCTCATCACTCCAAATGACTTTGTTCCAGAAGTTTTGAGGCTTGTCTCTGTGCTGTTTGGAGTATTGTGAGCGGGATGCTTTGTGGCATTTGCCTAGTAATGGCTTTCTTGTGGCGACTCGGCCATGCAGCCCATTTTTCTTCAAATGCCTCCTTATTGTGCATCTTGAAACAACCACACCACTTTTTTTCAGAGAGTCCTGTATTTCAGCTGAAGTTATTTGTGGATTTTTCTTTGCATCCCGAACAATTTTCCTGGCAGTTGTGGCTGAAATTTTTGTTGGTCTACCTGACCGTGATTTGGTTTCCAGAGAATCCCTCATTTTCCACTTCTTAATTAGAGTTTGAACACTGCTGATTGGCATTCTCAATTGCTTTGATATCTTTTTATATGCCTTTCCTGTTTTATACAATTCAATTACCTTTTCCCTCAGATCCTTTGACAATTCTTTTGCTTTCCCCATGACTCAGAACCCAGACACGTCAGTGCAGCACTGGATGAAAGATGCAAGGGTCTTTCAGGAGTCCAGAAACTCACTGACCATTTATACACACAGAATTACAAAAAAAGAATTTATAGGAGCGCTGAAAAAATGTCATTCAATTTCTTAATAGTAGTTTTATTTAAATACATTCATAAGACAAAATAAAAATACTTTAAAATTGTGCAATTTGATTCAAGCCCATGTCCATATCTCCTTAAAAAGCCATCTCAAAAGGCTATATATGTACCAGTCCAACTGACTGTTTGTAACAGACTTGTGTCTCAGTGCTCCAATGGACACCAAATCCCTTTATGTAACAGTTTTTTACAGTCTCTGTGGTACCACTTAAATTTGTATCCAAGCACGGGGGAGAGCGCTGTGGCTGCCTGAATAACCACAGCGGTATGCTACGACCCCTAGTTTTTGCAGCCGTAATATGGAGAGCTTGTTACTCACGGCTGTCACGGTTGTTCACGGCTGTCACGGCTTTAGCTTCTCTTGCAAGGGGAGCGGACCTCCTTAGCCAGGCACCGCTTCAGCTGTGTCCCCAATTAGAATGGCTCGTCGGCCCGCCGTGCAGTCAATCATCAGAGGAATCATTCTTCCTTGTGACTGCACGGCGGGCCAACAACCGTGACAGCCGTGAGTAACAAGCTCTCCATATTATGGCTGCAAAAACTAGGGGTCGTAGCATACCGCTGTGGTTATTCAGGCAGCCACAGCGATCTCCCCCGTGCTTGGATACAAATTTAAGTGGTACCACAGAGACTGTAAAAAACTGTTACATAAAGGGATTTGGTGTCCATTGGAGCACTGAGACACAAGTCTGTTACAAACAGTCAGTTGGACTGGTACATATATAGCCTTTTGAGATGGCTTTTTAAGGAGATATGGACATGGGCTTGAATCAAATTGCACAATTTTAAAGTATTTTTATTTTGTCTTATGAATGTATTTAAATAAAACTACTATTAAGTAATTGAATGACATTTTTTCAGCACTCCTATACATTTTTTTTTGTAATTCTGTTTTGTAGTGGGTGGAACAGTACCGCCAGTAGGAGCTGCAGAGATTTGTTATTTATTGAAGTGGTATATGTGTATAGATTTTTTGGTGGATTAATAAGCGCTGTGTTTTTATTTTTATTAATTCTTTTTATACACACACACTGATTACAAGCAAACAGATCACAGGTGAGGATGGTTACCTTTAGTAGCCATTCAAACCCGTTTGTGTCAACTTGTGTGCATGTTATCATGCCAAAATCTCCAGGGTATGTAAACTTTTGATCTGGGTCATTTGGGTAGTTTCTGTTGTCATTATGATTTAAAAAGAGTAAACACAGTTGTTTGACAATAAATGGCTTCACCCAACCACTAACCATGAGTAAAAGAAAAGTTTGTGAGTTATCATTCATATTCTCTGACAAATGGCCAGAAAATCACAAATTCTGCTAGGGTATGTAAACTTATGAGCACAACTGTGTGTATATATATATATATATATATATATATATGTATATATATATATATATATATATATATATATAAAATATCTACTATATAAAAGTGAAAATCCGTCCTTCTGACTTTCTATACAAATCCACAGTTTTCAAGCGAAGATCGTGAAATTTTACATACAAGCGTATTAAAACACGGCGGAGGCAACTAAAACAATTAGAAATCCCTAGCACCCCTGGGGGGGAGACAGCAGCACAGAGTATATCAGGACACAGCATAACGCAGAAATGCCTGCAGCAATTTACAACAAACTTGGTACACATATGACTTTCACTCTGGAAAGAAACACTGTGGGGGTTAGACATTCCTAACACTCCTAGGGGCGGGACAGCAGCACATAGTATTTCAGGAGACAGCATAACTCCCGAATGCCTGGACCAATTTACAACAAACTTGGTACACATATGACTTACAATCTGGGAACAAACACTGTGGGGGTAAGACACAGAGTGAGGCAGCATCACAGAGTTTATCAGCAGACAGCATAACTCTGGAATGCCTGGAGCAATTTACACCAAACTTTCTACACATATGACTTACGGTCTGGGAACAAACACTGTGGGGGTAACACACCACTAGCACCCCTAGCACCCTGACAGGGCTGCATGTGACAGGGCCAGTGACATGAAGTAAGGAGGGGAATGCAGGTGGCACAAACCCACACACAGAGTTATATAGTGGAAGTAGCACGGTCCCCCAGCAGCACAGAGTATATCAAGAGATACATAATGTGCTGCGCTATATAAGAAACTGTACAAAAATCAATACTTTCACAGGGGCACTGACATGATGTGCAGAGTGAGGAGGGGAATGGAGGCAGCAGGAAGCCACAGACTGAGAGTTGTATAGTGGGAAGAGCAAGGTCCCTTGGGGGAACAAAAAGGGGTCCGGCCACTACACAAAGTGAGTCAGGGAAACAATATATGCCTATATACTAGATCTCCAACCAACGTAAATTAACGAACAACTATCATTCTAATTTACCATCTTAATCCTGTAGCGAAGCACGGGTATTCAGCTATCTACAATGTTATTTATACTGTGTGTTTAATATTTACATTTATTTTTTTAAACAAACATTCTTAAAATCCCGGGCGACGCCGGACACTCCAGCTAGTGTATCTATCTATATATATATGTGTGTGTGTGTGTATATATATATATATATATATATATATGTACTGCTCAAAAAAATATAAAGGGAACACTTAATCAACACAATGTAACTCCAAGTCAATCACACTTCTGTGAAATCAAACTGTCCACTTAGGAAGCAACACTGATTGACAATCAATTTCACATGCTGTTGTGCAAATGGAATAGACAACAGGTGGGAATTATAGGCAATTAGCAAGGCACCCCCAATAAAGGAGTTGTTCTGCAGGTGGTGACCACAGACCACTTCTCAGCTCCTATGCTTTCTGGCTGATGTTTTTGTTCACTTTTGAAAGCTGGCGGTGCTTTCACTCTTGTGGTAGCATGAGACAAGTCTACAACCCACACAAGTGGCTCAGGTAGTGCAGCTCATCCAGGATGGCACATCAATGCGAGCTGTGGCAAGAAGGTTTGCTGTGTCTGTCAGCGTAGTGTCCAGAGCATGGAGGCGCTACCAGGAGACAGGCCAGTACATCAGGAGACGTGGAGGAGGCTGTAGGAGGGCAACAACCCAGCAGCAGGACCGCTACCTCCGCCTTTGTGCAAGGAGGAACAGGAGGAGCCCTGCCAGAGCCCTGCAAAATGACCTCCAGCAAGCCACAAATGTGCATGTGTCTACTCAAACGATCAGAAACAGACTCCATGAGGGTGGTATGAGGGCCCGACGTCCACAGGTGGGGGTTGTGCTTACAGCCCAACACCGTGCAGGACGTTTGGCATTTGCCAGAGAACACCAAGATTGGCAAATTCGCCACTTGCACCCTGTGCTCTTCACAGATGAAAGCAGGTTCTCACTGAGCACATGTGACAGACGTGACAGAGTCTGGAGACGCCAAGGAGAATGTTCTGCTGCCTGCAACATCCTCCAGCATGACCGGTTTGGCAGTGGGTCAGTAATGGTGTGGGGTGGCATTTCTTTGGGGGGCTGCACAGCCCTCCATGTGCTCGTCAGAGGTAGCCTGACTGCCATTAGGTACCGAGATGAGATCCTCAGACCCCTTGTGAGACCATATGCTGGTGCGGTTGGCCCTGGGTTCCTCCTAATGCAAGACAATGCTAGACCTCATGTGGCTGGAGTGTGTCAGCAGTTCCTGCAAGACGAAGGCATTGATGCTATGGACTGGCCCGCCCGTTCCCCAGACCTGAATCCAATTGAGCACATCTGGGACATCATGTCTCGCTCCATCCACCAATGCCACGTTGCACCACAGACTGTCCAGGAGTTGGCGGATGCTTTAGTCCAAGTCTGGGAGGAGATCCCTCAGGAGACTATCCGCCACCTCATCAGGAGCATGCCCAGGCGTTGTAGGGAGGTCATACAGGCACGTGGAGGCCACACACACTACTGAGCCTCATTTTGACTTGTTTTAAGGACATTACATCAAAGTTGGATCAGCCTGTAGTGTGTTTTTCCACTTTAATTTTGATTGTGACTCCAAATCCAGACCTCCATGGGTTTATAAATTTGATTACCATTGATAATTTTTGTGTGATTTTGTTGTCAGCACATTCAACTATGTAAAGAACAAAGTATTTAATAAGAATATTTCATTCATTCAGATCTAGGATGTGTTATTTTAGTGTTTCCTTTATTTTTTTGAGCAGTGTATATATAATAATACTCAGTCATTGCGCAAATAGTCCTTAGGTTCACAGAGTTTTTTCAACCATCCAAATGCAGCTTCAATCCACTCCACACCACTGGAGTATGGCATACTGGCCCACTTCACCACTGACTCGGAAGTTTTTTTGTTTTTTTAAACTAATAGCAGTGTGCAGACTCGAGTCAGAACACTGCTATTAGTAGAGGCAGCGCTGAGCAGTAGAGGGATGGGGGAGTGGCCAGCCCTACATCATTAGGAGCTGGGCGCCCACGTGGGTTGTGCCCGGTTCCTTCACCCCAGCGCCACTGGAGCTCTCTGGGAGCCTGTTTAGCTGCCACCGCTGGAGCCCGAGCCCAGTCACTGCGACCTCCCTCTCCTCTACCCCCACCATGTCCCTGCTATAAAGGAGCACTGGGTGCTTTTTTGTTTGGGGGGGAGGGGATGTTATAATGTGTGTCAAGGTGCTGTCCCTGGAGTAACATGTGTCGAGGTGCTGTCCATGGAGTAACGTGTGTGGAGGTGCTGTCCCTGGAATAACATGTGTCGAGGTGCTTTACCTGGAGTAATGTGTGTCGAGGTGCTGTACCTGGAGTAATGTGTGTCGAGGTGCTGTACCTGGAGTAACGTGTGTCGAGGTGCTGTACCTGGAGTAACGTGTCGAGGTGCTGTACCTGGAGTAACGTGTGTCGAGGTGCTGTACCTGGAGTAACGTGTGTCGAGGTGCTGTACCTGGAGTAATGTGTGTCGAGGTGCTGTACCTGGAGTAACGTGTGTCGAGGTGCTGTACCTGGAGTAACGTGTCGAGGTGCTGTACCTGGAGTAACGTGTGTCGAGGTGCTGTACCTGGAATAACATGTGTCGAGGTGCTGTACCTGGAGTAACGTGTGTCGAGGTGCTGTACCTGGGGTAACGTGTGTCGAGGTGCTGTACCTGGAGTAACGTGTCGAGGTGCTGTACCTGGAGTAATGTGTGTCGAGGTGCTGTACCTGGGGTAACGTGTGTCGAGGTGCTGTACCTGGAGTAACGTGTGTCGAGGTGCTGTACCTGGAGTAACGTGTCGAGGTGCTGTACCTGGGGTAACGTGTGTCGAGGTGCTGTACCTGGAGTAACGTGTGTCGAGGTGCTATACCTGGAGTAACGTGTGTCGAGGTGCTGTACCTGGAGTAATGTGTGTCGAGGTGCTGTACCTGGAGTAACGTGTGTCGAGGTGCTGTACCTGGAGTAACGTGTCGAGGTGCTGTACCTGGGGTAACGTGTGTCGAGGTGCTGTACCTGGAGTAACGTGTGTCGAAGTGCTGTACCTGGCGTAACGTGTGCAAGGCAATGTACCTGGAGTAACATGTGCAAGGGGCAGCACCTGGCGTAACGTGTGCAAGGGGCTGCATCTGGCGTAACGTGTGTAAGGGACTCTACCTGGCATAATGAGTGCAAGGGGCTGTAATGTGTGTAAGTGGCCATTGGCATAATGTGAATTTTGGCTCATTCCGTGTAGCATAACGTAAATTTTGGCTCGTTCCCTGTGGCATAATGTGTAAGGGGCACCAGTACTAGATAGTATAAGGGGTCATGGTGAGGTACACTACACTATATATATAACATTTCTACAAATACCTGATTTACAATAAAATAATAATCTGGCTGGCCGACTCACGGACTAGCCTGGCTAATCGGTAAGTTAACTCTTGCCTCTAAGTGCCAGCATAAGCTTTATTTATTTTTTTATTACATTGTGGCAATAAGGGATTTTTTTTTCTTTATCTTTGCCACAAAGGGAGGTAAAAGATCCGTATACCCTTCAAATGGACCTTGATTACGTTGCTATAATGGAAAAAAATAATAAATATATATTTTTTAAATATATCTTATGAAGTTTTGTTTTAAGTATAGTAAGGGCTCTTAAAAGATCAGATGTGTGATTACATAGCATATTTCTTTTGTATAGGGATGCAAGCTTCCCACATGGATGAATACTTTCAGCAGTACTCCAGAGAAGCTACAGAGATCAAGCAGACCGGCCAGAAAACAAGTTTAAGGGTTGGTGGGCTTTGAATTATTGACTCTTCATTTTTATAAATTCTTCAGTGTCTGAAACTACAAAGCACCCCATGTCTTGCCAGAGGGCTGGCTGAAACATAGAGCCATAGGTTGTACTGGTATTGGTACTATATTATGTGTACTGCCACCAGGGGTGTATCTAGGGGTCTGAGCGCCCCTGGCAAAGTAAGTAAGTGGTGCCCCCCACCCAGAGACACAGAGGGGGGAGTTACAGGTAGGCTGAGGTCAAGGACACTGAGGGAGAATTGCAGGGAGGCTGCAGTAGGGACAATAAAGGTGGAGGGCTTACAGGGAGGCTGAGATCAGGGACACTAAGGGGCAATTACAGGGAGGGTGTGGACAGGGACACTGAGGGGGAATTACAGGAGAGTGCGGGCAGGGACACTGAGGGGGAATTACTGGGAGGGTATGGGCAGGGACACTGAGGTTGAATTACAGGAGGATGTGGGCAGGGACACTGAGGGGGGAGTCACAGGGAGGCTGAGGTCAGGGACACTGAGGGGTAATTACAGGGAGGATTCGGGTAGTGAAAATGAGAGGGAGGGGCTACAGGGAGGCTGAGGTCAAGGACACTGAGGAGCAATTACAGGGAGGGTGCGGGAAGGGACACTGAGAGGTAATTACAGGAGTGTTCGGGCAGGGACACAGAGGGGGGAGTCACAGGGAGGCTGAGGTTAGGAACACTGAGGGAGAATTACAGGGAGGGGTGCAGGCAGGGACACTAAGGAGGAATTACGATGGGGGTGCAGGCAGTGAGACTGAGGGGGAATTACGAGGAGTGTGCAGGCAGGGACACTGAGGGGGAATTATGGTTAGGGTGTGGGTAGGGACACAGAGGGAATTACGGGGAGGTGTGGATAGGGACACTGAGGGGGAATTACGGTTAGGGTGCGGGTAGGGACACTGAGAGGGAATTACGGGGAGGGTGCGGGAAGGGACACTGAAACGGAATTACAGGTGTGTGGGGGCACGGCCACTGAGGGGGGAGTCACAAGAACACTGAGGGAGAATTACAGGGATGGGGCAGACAGGGGCACTGAGGGGGAATTACGGTTAGGGTGCGGGTAGGGACACTCAGAGGGAATTACGGGGAGGTTGCGGGCAGGGATACTGAGGGGAAATTATGGGAAGGGTGTGGGCAGGGACACTGAGAGGGAATTACAGAAGTGTATGGCCAGGGTCACTGAGGGGGCAGTTACAGGGATGGTGCGGGCAGAGACACTGAGGGGGAATTACAAGGAGGATGCGGACAGGGACACCGAGGGGATATATGCACACATACATACATACAGTTAAAAACCCCTCTCTAGGCGTGATGGCACTACAAGTCCCAGCAAATCCAGTTGACAAGGTGTGCTGGGACTTGTAGTCTCAACACAGGGACGGATCTAGACTTTTCTTTAGGGGGGTCGGTTTACTGTTTAATCTTGACTCCTCCCTCTACAGTCCCAACTCCTCCCATCTGCAATCCTAACTCCTCCTCTCTCAATTCTGACTGAACTTTTTGAGTGGGACTGAGATAGAGCTTTGTGATTGTTCTATGTACATGTGACTGTGCTATGGGGTAATTGTATTTATTAGCCCTAGTACCCACACACCAGCAAGTGAGTGGCAAATGCTCTGGAACCCTTGCTCTCCTGGCTCCTCTGTGCTGCTGTGGGCTAAGCTGCAGCACATCATTCTGCCTCAGGCTCTCCCAGGAGAGCTCTCTTCTGCTGAAAAGTGGGCGTGGCTATGACTGTGTTAGGGGGGGGGGGGTCGCCCCCTTCGCCCCCCCCTAGGTCCGGCCCTGTCTCAACACAGCTGGACAGGCAGTCACTGGTCTAGATATCTCTCCATACAGAGATCTTTGTAAGCTGTGATCCAGACTGCCAGGATAGATCATGCATTGCAGCTACGGTACCGCAGAAAATGTACAGGTATGCTCATGCTGCACTGCTAACTGGTGCTGATTGTAGTGGCTGGTGTTTGATGACAGACTGCGTGGGACCAATGAGAAGGGGAGCCGATGAGGAAGAGGAGGTGCCTCGCCCCTCCCCATACCTGGAAGTGCCCCGCTCCCTGGCTATATTCACCATCATTGTGACCGTAGTCACAGAGAGTGTCAGAGTGCAATACGCTTCTGAGAGTCCGGCAATGGATGAGCACTGCTAAGGGATGTACTCAGTGAGAACTACTATGTCATTCTATCCCCTGGTGCGGGTGGCACTGTCGGGCGGCGCCCCCCTCCTTGGCCAGCGCCCCTGGCAAGTGCCATCCTGGCCAATAGGAAGATACAGCCCTGACTGCCACATAATATAGTGTTCATTGTAGCACCCTGCACCTGTCACAATCAGTGCAGAGATACAGACCAGAGTGTGCTAGAAGCATCTCAGTGCAGAGATACAGACCAGAGTGTGCTAGAAGCATCTCAGTGCAGAGATACAGACCAGAGTGTGCTAGAAGCATCTCAGTGCAGAGATACAGACCAGAGTGTGCTAGAAGCATCTCAGTGCAGAGATACAGACCAGAGTGTGCTAGAAGAACTAAAGCAGAGCGCAACACCCCAGACAGGAAAGAGGAACTGCATGGGTTGAGATAGGTGCAGGATGCTAGAATTAAGCCTATAATACCCTTAAAGTGGAACCGTACTCTTGGTACCTAAAACCACCTTAACAGATGTGCTGCTTCACTGCTCACAGACTCTGTGCTGTGTCCTGGCCGGCTCTTCACACAGATGCGTTACTGGGAGGAAGCATGCCCATGCTGAGCCTGTTGGGATATCCCCTCCTCTTCTCAGTAATGCATCTGTGTGAAGAGTCAGCCAGCACACAGGATGCGGCGGCAGAAGACTTTCCAAAGTAGGACTGGAATCTCCGTGGTGTGACGGCGGTAAATGCTCCCCGCATGAGGGGGACGGGGGGAGGGGTTATTGTTGATGGAGCACCATTTTTTCTCCACCCCAACCATATAACATTGTGGCGCCCCTGGTTGTACTAATGTTTACCTTTAACCAATACTTCATGAATAGTAATCAGGATTTACCTCAGTGATGTCTCTGCTGCAAATTAATAAGCTGCATACTGTTCAGTCCACAAAATGGATGCCTCTTCTGTGGGTTGAAGTCACTCTCAACCATTTTCGTTGTTTATTGATGACTCCAAGAAAACGGAAGATTTTAGGCCGGTTTGGTGCCATCGACCAATTCCACTATTGCAGTTGCAATGTGTAAGCTTTATATTTATTTATTTATTTATTTATTTATTAACAGTTTCTTATATAGCGCAGCATATTCCGTTGCGCTGTACAATTAGAACAACAGTAATAGAACAAAACTGGGTAAAAACAGACAGACATAGAGGTAGGAAGGCCCTGCTCGCAAGCTTACAATCTATGGGATAAATACTTGCTTGTCCTAAAAAATTATATACACGTCACAAAAGAACAAACAATTTAGAACTTCATAATAAATTGCATTTTTCACTTCTTTAAGCCTATTATCTGCAACGGAAATTGTGCTCTGTATGTCTAGTGTTACCGTTTATATGCTGCTTTCATGCTATAAATCTCCTCTGTTACTGACGACAGAAAATTATCTACTGTGAAAGAAAATAAATGTTTTGGAGAGAAAATTATTCAAAATGTAAATTTACCAATATTCTCTCACGTTGGGAGACTGTCACCCATAGTTGAAATAAAAAAAAAATCCTCTTTACTGAAGCATAACACATATAGTGAATCTGTATTAAGATGCGTATCGAGGCGTTATTATACTGATGTATTTCTGGGGTGACAAATGACTTCTGAATACAAATCACGTTGATACAAAAGGTTACCTCATTTTGCTCAAAGACTTACACACATGACTAGATAACAAAAAATACAAATCTAATTTTAGTATTTTTCTAAAAGTGAGATTTGATTTTGTCTATGAGAAGTAAAGTTTATAATGTATATTATTTTCCTTGTAACTGTATAATATGGGTCACAACCCTGGGACAGCTCACTTTGGTGAGCAGGGAACCCCCAAATCAATCAGACGACTACTACTACTACTCAGGCCCGGCGACAGGGGGGGTCAAAGGGGACAGCCGTCCCTGGCCCCGACGTCGTGAGGGGCCCCAAGGTCCAGCGGCGGCAGCATGTAACAGATCTAAATAATTATATATATTGCGGCATCGCGCCAGCTGCGGGCCGCCCGCTGCAGGCCGCCCGCTGTGCAGTTAAAAGTAATCAATAACTGACCTTTTTTTTCAGCTCCCCCACCCCTATGATCTGTGGTCACCACTTAGCATCCCCAAGCCCAGCCCCAGGTCAGCTGTCACACAACGCTACCTCTGGACCTCCCCTCCTCTCCCAGTCATCACCGCCCGCCCTGTCCCTGCTGTGAGGAGCGTGAGCAGGCAGGCAGGAGCAGGATTGCGGGACTGCCTGCAGCTTGTTGCGGCGGGGTGCATCAAGCTGGTCACTCGGAGGCTGAGCCTCGTTGATTCACGGCGCCGGCGGCTGTGTCTGGTAAGTCAAGTATCTGCACTGCAGGTGCACTCGGCTCTCCAGCAGGAGTTTGGGGCTTTGGGTTTGGGATGGGCTGCGTGCAGGCACATATCATGGATGCATGTGCATGCATTACATCTGCCCTGTAATCCTGGTATTACTGTAGGTAAGAGCGAAGATTGCAGGGCGAGAAAAGGTAGGGATGGCCATTATGGTGGGGCATGCTGGATCGTTACAGGTGAGTATAACTCTCTCTCCCCCTCCCATAATGTGTAAAAATGGGGACTGCCTGCCATAATGTGTAAAAATGGGGGACTCTGCCTGCCTAATGTGTAAAAAAGGGGACTCTGCTGCCATAATGTGTAAAAAAGGGGACTCTGCTGCTGTAATGTGCAAAAAGGGAGACTCTGCCTGACGTAATGTGTAAAAGGAGCTCTGTGGTCACGCCCCTATATTTGTATATCGGGGGGGAGGGGCCCACAGGGATATCAGTGTACCGGGCCCCAAGATTTCTGTTGCCGGCCCTGCTACTACTACTACTACTACTACTACAGAGGAATACTGAAGGATCCCTCCGTGGTACTGCCTGCTCATATCTACGTGATCTGATGACCCGTGCGCAGTAGCACGGCTGGTTCCAAACCTGGAAGTAAAATGATCACATCAGCAGAGTTTTATGTACCTGGACGTGATTAATGTTACAGTAAATAATAGCAATCCTTAATTTTTTTTATATTTTTTTGCCATGATATGCTGCAATAAGAAATTGTAATGATTGAGGCTATTAAAGTTTGGAGAGATATAAAGTAGAGTAAGATAAAGTACCAACTAATCATTGAAAAATGACAGGAGCTTATTGGTCGGTACTTTATATCTCTACAAACTTTGATAAATCTACCTCTAAGTCAGTGGCAAAATTTGTGAGTGGTGGGACCAGGTGCAAAAATATAATTTGAGCCACCCTCCTCCACCCCAAACCAAGTTCCCAATATGCCTCACAGCAGTGGGTGAGAGCGGGAGGCAGAGGGTGACAGCGGAAGGAAGGGGGAGGTAGTGGGTGACAGGGAGAGGCAGTGGGTGACAGGAGTACAAGCACAATGTCTTGCACGGTGCGGAGAACAGGGGGCATGTGCCTTGGTGGGGGCAGAAACACAGTGGCCTCTGCTCTGTCCCTAAGGGGGGCCCCTGCCCTTTGTGCTTTCCTAAGTTTAGCAATCTGTCAGGCAGACTCTGACAGTGTCAGTTACAACGATTGTGAGCTGCCTTTAATTCACAAACAGTGAATCAGGAAAAAATATACAGGTATCTGTTAATTAGAGGCAGTAATTGGCTGTGATCATCATCGCTGATAGGTGGCAGGACTCCTCTATCAGTCAGGAACACACAAGGTCAACCCTGTCTCCCTAAGGTAAGTTGTAGGTCCCTCAGGCAGTGGGGCCCACCCTGCTCTCTGCACTCTGTTATCCATCTTACATTGCTCCAAATGGACTGTGAGGAGCCAGGGGATAACTCATTGCTGGTCTGGGCAGCAATAGGCCCTTTACGGGCCCAGGTGAAATGCACCTGCTGCACTTAGTAGTTTTCTGCCTCTGCTCTAAGTCCTGATAATTGATAAATTGGGCGCAATCCCTCATGTCTCTACTTCCTTTCAGAGGCCTATTTTTCATTAAATAATGATGGGATATTCCCAGAAGCGACTGTAAATATTAAGTATCTTCAGATCATACTTGCTTACTTATCAAAAGAAGGACAGATCAAGGTTTGTAGTAAAATACGAAGTGCGGTGCACCGTTGAGGGCTGTCGGTGTATCTATTGCCAGTCACCTTACTTTCAGACCCCATTCTTCATATCCCTGCCTTCCTCTCCTCTGAGCCCCCGCTCTCCATGTCTCTGCCTTTCTCTCACCATAGCAACGTCATCTGCCCTCTGAGCCCCAACGCTCCATGTCTCTGCCTTCCTCTCTACCCATATCAGTGTCATCACTCCCTGAGCCCCCACTCTCTGTGTCTTTGCCTTCATATCTCCACATAGCAGTTCACCTCCCCCTGAGCCCCCATTCTCCATATGTCCCCCCCCCCACCATATTGCCCACTGTCTATGTCTCTGCTTTTCTTTTTCCTCCATAGCAGTGTCATCGCTCCGTGAGTCCCAGCTGTCCATCCCTCAGCCTGTCCCTAACCCCATAGCAGTGCCATCAGCCCCTGAGCCCCCACTCTATGTATGTCTCTTCCCCCCCATATTGCCCACTGACCATGTCTCCGCTCCCCCCCCCCTAGCAGTATCATTGCTTCCTGAGTCCCGACTGTCCATCCCTCTGCCTCTTCCTACCCCCACAGCAGTGCCATCAGCCCCTGAGCCCCCACTCTCCTTATCTCTCTGTCTCCTCCCTTGTCCAGTTCTTACCTGTGTCCCATACTATCAGAATGATGGCAGGGTGTTGGGGAGGGGAGGGCGAAGGGGGCCATGCTGGTATCGTCAACCACATCCCCAAATTGACCTGCATGTATGGACAACTGGGGATGTCGTTGATGACCCACGGAAGCGCGCTTTGCATAGTGCATACACACTGGGTGATATTACAAACAATATCGCTGAGAAGGGTGAAAATTTGTGATATCCTTTAAAATATTGCCTACTGTGTATCCTGCTGTGTATTGGCATGATCAAAGACATTTGCTGATTGCTGTGAATGAATGCCCAATTTGCACACTGTTAGTAAATACACCCCATTGCTATGTAATTAATCCCATTATGTTGAACACGGTTAGCTTTAGTCAATATTATTACATCTGTAAAATAAACGAGTTGCATACTTTACTGTAGAAACATCTATATATTTGTCAGATTCATTGTATTTGCAATGTAAATTCCAAAAGGAAATTCAATTTTCCATGTCAAGGTTAACCAAGTGGCTCAAATTTCCAGTGCTCAGGCTCCAAATGGCATAAGTGTTTCTCCAGAGAGAACAATGAAGACTCCCCGAAAATCAATAATTGTTATCTCAAGTAAATTAATGAGCCCTAAATGAACCAAATGTATCAAACTTTTTGAACCTGTCTCTGAAACTATAAAATATAGTGTTGTATTCCGAGCGGTCTAATGATCAGCCATTGTTGGCTGTAAACGATTACTTATCTTAATTTAATGCTATTAATCCACCTTAGATCTTGGGAGTAATATTGATTACACGAAGATCAAAGATTAAGATAAAGTTTATTTTGCAATTCCTCTATCCGTGAGTTTAGCTTGATGGGTTTAAAGCCCCATTTACCGTCTGGGAAGGATAGTGCGATTTGATTACTGTGCTACATGCATTCATACTCTCTTATGTGTTCTACAAACCCCAACACTGAATTAAAGGTACACAATTCCTAACAACAGGGAGATAGCAATATTTTAAAAACACTTTCAGTTTGGTGTCTATTATTAATGTTTTTTCTGCTGTGGGGTACACTGGGCTCCACAAGGATAGACATTGGGGTGTAGAGTAGGATCTTGATCCGAAGCACCAACAGGCACAAAAGCTTTGACCTTCTTCCCAAGATGCATAGCGCCGCCTCCTATATCACCCCGCCTCCGTGCACAGGAGCTCAGTTTGTAGTTGGTGCTTGCAGTGCAAGCATGTAACAGGAAGAGCTGCTCACAGCAGCTCTATAAAAGCTTTTTCTGAGGAAAAAGAAGACTACAAGGGCTGCAGCAGAGGCACAGATTGTGTTAGATGTCAGTAGACATTACCTGCTGCAGCTCCATCTCTCCCCCAGCAGCGCTGTACACTCCCGTGCCCTGGTTGCCGGGTACCTACAGCAGGAGGCTCCGGTTTTCTTCCAAGTCAGTCACAAATGGCTGGGGCTCTCCGGGAGCGTTAATAAAGGTATTTCAAATAAAAAGAAACTATGAACGACTCAGTATTGCATATACTTGCGTACACTCTTCTGCAGAGCATATGCAGTGCAAAATAACACGCACGATAAGTACAGCCAACGTGCATACGCTAAATCTGCATCGGGTACACAGTCCAATAGACGATTCATTATAGGATGTACTAGAGTAAGCAGTCAGTTTGCAGATGAATATTGCATGTCCACTATAAATGCGGTTTATCATGCAGCCTTTGGATCCCTTCTGAATTCATTTTGACAAGGAACTCTGAAGACGGCTTTGCGGAGAGACTTACAGGGACCAGAATAATGACGTTGTAGTACCAGAGCACACATATCTCAGGCTTTACATCAGGCACTCTATCCAAGGAGTAAATATTGTTCTCAAAGAACAGATGTAACTGGGAGATTGAAAAATCGATGTGCCCATAGACTGTGACAGTTTTATTGTAAACAGAATTTTTTGCAGGCATGAAATCTTATCATAACAATATAAAATATTTATAAGGGTTTTCCATCAGCCTTGCAGAAGGCTTGGCTCTACTGTGACCCTGAGTTCTACCTGCTACAATGAATTGACTGGCTGTAATGATCTTTAACCTAGACTAGCAACGTAGAGGTCACATAATAATCTGGAGCTGTATTACACTGGCCGACATGTCATTCATATTCCCATAGAGGGTTAACGTTAATTTAGTATTTCTATAAAGTATTCCCAAACTTTACCAGCAATTGTTATTAAAAATCTACAGAAAAATTAGTGTTTCAAAGTAAAAAGTTCTGTTCCGGAAACCACTGCATGGTTTGAACACTTATTTAGACCAGTGGTTCTCAAACTCTCTCCTCAGGATCCCAAACAGTTCATGTTTTCCAGGTCTCCTCACAGAATCACAAGTGAAATAATGAGCTCCACCTGTGGATCTTTTAAAATGTGTCAGTGAGTAATTAATACACCTGTGCACCTGCTAGGAGACCTGAAAAACGAGAACTATTTGGGGCCCTGAGGAACAAATTTGAGAACCACTGATTTTGACTGTAGATGTGCGGTTTTGGCTTTCGGAAAACCGAACTCACCTGAACTTCCCGATTTCAAGTGAATCCAAGCCCTGACTCTGATTTTTAAGCCAGGCTCAGATCCAAAAACAAAGCAACACATCATCTTCCTGGCGTTGGATCCAGCGGCGGATTGGGACGCCGGGACGTCAGACCAGATTCTGTTTGGCTGGTCCAGGCGTCCCCTCAGTGGCCGCCATCATCCCCCATGCTGGCCGGCTGCTGCGATTGGAGCTTAGCGGCAGCGTTAGCCCAGCACAGCCCTGCAAGCCACCATGGAGAGTGGCCGTGGAAAGCAGCCGTGGAAGCAGCGGCGGATCCCTCCTCTTCTCTCCTCCCCACCCCCGGCATGTTGGGAGCTGCAGACTGTGACATCCAGGAGGCGGCGTGATGGGGGAGCTGGCGCGGAAAGCAACTTTGCTGGTGAGTTTGACGGCCCGGGGCAGCCAGGAGCTCAGAGGAGAGGCTGGAGGAAGAGAAGGAGTGGCTGGTTCCAAGGTAAGCTCAGCAGCTCCATAGGCTGGCACTGTGTGTAGGCTGCTAGTACTGTCCTGTGTGGTCTTTTTGTGGGCTGTCGCTAATCAGTTGGGGGGGGGGGGAGCGGTCACTGACCTCTGTGTGTAGGAGACCTGTGTGTGTGTGTGTGTGTAGGGTGGCACTGAACCCTATGTTTGTGTGTGTGCGTGTGTGTGTGTGTAGGGTGGCACTGACTCCTTTGTGCTCAAACAGTGGAAGCCATTAAAAAACGAGAGGGCTCACGTTATGTATAAGTGTATAATGTGCTCTACCTGGTGCAATATGTATAAGGTGCTCTACCTGGCGCAAAGTGTATAACGTGCTCTACCTGGCGCAATGTGTGTAACGTGCTCTGCCTGGTGCAATATGTATAATAGGCTTTACCTGGTGCAATGTGTATAATGTGCTCTACCTGGCGCAAAGTGTGTAACGTGCTCTGCCTGGTGCAATATGTATAATGTGCTTTACCTGGTGCAATGTGTATAATGTGCTTTAACTGGTGCAATGTGTATAATGTGCTCTGCCTGGCGCAAAGTGTATAACGAGCTCTACCTAGTGCAATGTGTATAACGTGCTCTACCTAGTGCAATGTGTATAACGTGCTCTACCTAGTGCAATGTGTATAATGTGCTCTACCTAGTGCAATGTGTATAATGTGCTCTACATAGTGCAATGTGTATAATGTGCTCTACCTAGTGCAATGTGTATAACGTGCTCTACCTAGTGCAATGTGTATAATGTGCTCTGCCTGGCGCGAAGTGTATAATGTGCTTTACCTGGTTTACCTAATTGCACAGTGTGTACGCACTACAGGGTTATGTTACATCTGTCCCACCTGCAGTGCACATGGTTTAGCCCATTAGTGTGCTTTTTTGGTTTGCTAACAAACCTGAATAAGGCCCTATATCCTTGGTCTGGGAGCTCATGGGAAATAATTTACGATATTGCATTGTTTACTGGTCGTCTAATGTGTACCCAGCTTCAGTGTCAACATCATTAGTGAAGGGCTGTGGCCTACTGTGCCAGTAATCATCACGGCTATGTGTCTTATAGTTGGGCAAATCATCAGTACAACCTTTCCCCAGCCCCCCCCCCAAAATAAATAAATAAATAAATACATAAATAATAAATAAATAAATAAATATATAGTTTAAAAAAAAGTGCGTGTTCCGATCAGGAGTCAGGACAGGTTCAGGAACTGTTAAATAAATAAAAATAATGTTCAATAAGTACCACATTTCCATATTTAATAGCACTGTGGGCAGGGTCGTTTTAAGAAAGGAGGAGGCCCGTGTGCAGCCTCCTTTCTGCCGGCAGCGCTGCTCAGACTCTCATGTGCAGGCCTCCTGGAAATGGCGTGGCTGAGATTTTCCAGGCGATTTCTCTCCTGTGTATGCGCAAAACACTGGGAAAATGTCAGTTTTCCCAGTGATTTCTGCAGTGCTGCTGCCGTCAGCGTGAGACTACAGAGGGGTAAGTATTCAAGAAATAGGTGCAGCATGTGCAGTCTGGGTCCCCACTGCACACATTATAAGTACGCCAATGGCTGTGAGTCAATATGGATCAGTCCATAGAAGAGCGGCGCCGGCGCATGCCAGACAGCCGATGGTCATCTCAGCCCTGCGATAGCCTCTGCCTGATTGACAGTCAGAGGCGTTCGCTGGGCGGGAGACGACAGGCTGGCGGCGTTTGGCTGCCATTTTAGGGGTGGGGTCCAGGCAATGCAGGCGTGCCCGGACCGTGCGGGGGGCAGGACGCGGTGGCTGCATAATGTCACACGCAGCCACTGAGACCCCCTCAGTGATGAGTAGCTCCCTGTCAACACGCAGGAGCTGCGCAGGTAGGGAGCTACTCTTCAAGTACAAAAGCATCGCCGCTGTGCGATGCTTTTGTACTTGTGCGGGGGGGGGGGGGGTTGGGCCTGACATGCGGGGCGGGCTAGCCCTGTGCTGGGCGTGTCCCCGTCCCCCCCCCTCCTCGCATGTCTGTGTGACTGATCGTAGATGTGCTAAATTTAGCACATCTACGATCAGGTCTGAATTAGGCCCCTTGTGAGCATAAGAGGCTACTTCCTAAAAATGTGGAAAGGCTGAGGTTCATAAAAATTAAGACCTTTCCCACCAATTACATCAAACTGCGGAGACTTTAACAGTGGTTTCCAGGGGGGATGAGTTAATATTGTGTG